>NC_053495.1:189766438-189998938 GCF_905171775.1 Rana temporaria | reverse complement strand
TTTGGACCTCCTAATGGTTGTGTTGGGACCTCTTAATGTTGGCATTTGGACCACCTAATGCTGGAGTTTGGACCTCCTAATGGTTGTGTTGGGATCACCTAATATTGGTGTTTGGACCATCTACTGTTCTCATTTGGACCACTCGAACCCAATTTGCATTTAAAAGACAGGTGACGACCTGCAGTGCCCAGCACTTTCTAATTATGTGGTCTCTTGAACTCCTTCAAGAGCTAGTTCTGCCTAGCTCAATAGATTGTTTAAAGAAATGGCTGGATTCTTTCCTAAATGTACATAAAATAACTGGATACTAATATTTATAGGTAAAGTTTATTCCAGGGAATATCAGATTGCCTCTGGGGGGATCAGAAAGAAATTTTTTCCCCTGCTTGAGTAAATTGTATCATGCTTTTTTTTTTGCCTTCCCCTGGATCAATCGTGAGTATAGGACTGTATACAGTGTTTCTGGGAGGTATTCACAGTGCTTCACTTTTTCCACATTTTGCTATGTTACAGCCTTATTCTAAAATGGATTAAATTCCTCAAAATTCTGCAAACAATACACCATAATGCCAATGTGGAAGAAGTTTGTTTGAAATCTTTGCAAATTTATTAAAAATAAAAAACAAAAAAATCACATAAGTACATAATTATTCACAGCCTTTGCCATGACACTCAAAATCTAGCTCAGGTTAATCCTGTTTTCACTGATCATCCTTGAGATGTTTCTACAACTTGATTGGAGTCCACCTGTGGTAAATTCAGTTGATTGGACATGATTTGGAAATGCACACACCTGTCTATAGTCCCACAGTTAACAGTGCATGTCAGAGCACAAACCAAGCCATGAAGTCCAAAGAATTTTCTGTAGACCTCCAAGACAGGATTGTATGTGGCAAAGATCTCGGGAAGGGTACAGAAAACTTCCTGCAGCATTGAAGGTCCCAATGAGCACAGTGGCCTCCATCATCCGTAAATTAAAGACGTTTGGAACCACCAGGACTCTTTCTACATCGGTCCGCCCGGCCAAACTGAGTGATCGGGGGATAAGGGACTTTGACAGGTAGGTGATCAAGAACCTGATGGTCACTCTGACAGAGCTCCAGTGTTTCTCTGTGGAGAGAGGAGAACCTTCCAGAAGAACAACCATCTCTGCAGCACTTCACCAATCAGGCTTGTATGGTAGAGTGGCCAGACGGAAGCCATTTCTCTGTAAAAGGCACATGACAGCCCGCCTGGAGTTTGCCAAAAGGCACCTGAAGGACTCTCAGACCATGAGAAACAAAATTCTCTGGTCTGATGATTGGGATTGTAAAGGATACTTTTTTTTAAAATAACAAAACAGGTAATACTTACCTGCTCTGTGCAAGGGTTTTGCACAGAGCAGCCCAGATCCTCTTCCCCTGGGGTTTCCTGCTGTCCTGGGCAGGAAGGGGCGAATGTGCCCGGTATTGAGGTGGTTAAAAAATAAATGTAATGATGTATTAATGAATACAGAGCTGCATTCGTTTGTCTTTTTAATCTGCCTGGAGTTTAGCTTTAATAAAATACAAAAATAAAATATTAACCCTCCTGGCGGTATTCCTGAGTCTGACTCGGGGTTACATTTTTGTGCTGTGATCGGTAACCCCGAGTCAGACTCGGGCTCGCCTCGCAGAATCCACAGGCTTGGTTTACTTACCTTGTCCCTGGATCCAGCGATGCCACCGCGCTGTGTGAGCGAGCGGGTCCTCGCTCGATTCACACAGTGCCTCTGTGTGCCGCCGATCTCCGTTCCCTGCGACGTTACGACGCACGGGGGCGGAGACCGGCGCCAAATTCAAAAAGGTAAACAAACACATTACATACAGTATACTGTAATCTTATAGATTACAGTACTGTATGTAAAAAATACACACACCCCTTGTCCCTAGTGGTCTGCCCAGTGACCTGCATGTACTTTTATATAATAAAAAATGTTCTTTCTGCCTGTAGATTGTCCATAGCAACCAAAAGTGTCCCTTTATGTCAAAAATGGTTTTAGAGCAGCTAGAAAACAGCGATAATAAATTATAATCACTTGCAGAATTGAGCGATAGCGATTTGTGGGGAAATCCGTCATAAAAAAATAAAAGTAATGACAGCGACAATTCTGCAACTGAGCAAATTTCAGTGATTTTGAGTTGATTACATTATCAAATGATTTTTATTATAATTATATTATTATTTGTTATAATTATTTATAATTATTTATTATATTAGAATTTATAATTTTTTTTTTTTTTATTTCATACCCGGGATGCCTACTAGACTCTTGTTTGTTCAGATTTAAGTGAGTTATTCCTAAGAATTACAGGCCTACAGTATAAAACGCCAAATTTCCTTGCAAATAATGGTACCGCTTTTAGCACCTTTTTTCTGAAATAATCATACCGCCAGGGAGGTTAAAGGAGAAAAGTGACAGAAGCACAGGAAGTTCCAGGCAGATAAGGATAGGAGTCTGAACGCGCACTTCAGGGGAGAAAAGGGGAAAAAAGTAAAAGGTGTCTTTTGATGAAGGAAAAGGAACAAAACAAGAAGTAGTTGCCGGGTAGATTTGCATAACTTGTTTGGTGGGTTTCCTATTACTTTTTGCTTTCAATTACTCCATACGTTGTTTGAATGCAGAGCACAGGGAAATTGGTGTCAAGGGGTTAAGTATGTACATTACGGAGCACTAATCGTCAAGGTGTAGATGGAGGGGACAATCAGCGGCAAACGCCTGTTTTCTAGTACCGCTATTAAAATCTACAAAGTGCAAATTGGCCTGCAACTGGCTTTAAAATTGCACGAGGCTTAGTACATTTCAACATTTTAAGTGCTTGCAAAGTCTATATGTATGTATTTACAAGATGGCCATGAAATGGATCAGGATCTAACAGAAGCATCACAGCAATAAAAAAAACAAATATGCTTGAATACCATAAAGTGGACCTGAATTAATAAAGAATTTGCTATTGGGAACATCAGAATTCCAGTTAAAGCGGAACTTTACCCATAACAACTTCATAATAAATAATGTTCTTTAGCAAGGAACATACATTCCACATATAATAATTATGCTACCAAAATTATTGGGTGCTGTAAATTGTCTCCAGCATTGCTCCTGTTTCTGCTTGCTGCCGGCTGCCATTTTGTCGAAGCACAGGTGTCAGGTCACCTGTGGCCAGGTGACAAATGCACCCCGTTGGAGACAGGGGTGCACCACAAGGTAGTGAACCTCATAGCCGACTGCTGCAGATGGACAGGAAACGTGAGTCCAAGATTTCCCAGGGCGTGGAATCTAAGGTCCAGCAGGTGTTCACCAGAGCCTCTAGTGCTGAGGATGGCCTTCGCTGCAACTGAACCCAGGTCGCGGCCCCTGGGGTCCCCCAGGTCACGCTCCGTAGGGAGAGAGGGGAAGCAGCCACTGAGGACACAAAGGATAGTGATGGGTAAACCGAGGTCGGGCAACAGGCAGACAAGGGTAACCAAGGGACAGGCCAAAGGTCAGGGGCACAGGCAAACAGGAATAGTCAGAAACAAGCCAAAATTGGTACACAGAAAGGCAAACGTAGCACACGACAGACAGGAACACAAGCTAACAAACAAAGTTGAACAGCAAAGCAGACCTGCAGTGCACTAGTTAATATACATTTCCTGGGATGGCCTGGGGTGGAGCCATACAGGGAGGAGAGACGATAAAAGGCAGCCAGAAAGGGAGTCAGGCCTCTAATGGACACATGGAGGAGAAGGTAAGCTGCCAGACATTATTGCATGTCCATGACACCAGGGCTGTCAGCAGATCGGCCTCTAGTGGCTCAGATTTTAGGCACAGTGCCATAAAACAGAGAGCAACTGGGCATGTGCAGGGCAAGGTCAGGGTAGCATGGTCTCCTATTGTTACATGTACGTTACATATATTTTAGGTAACATATTACTGGATATTAACACCTTCCCGCCCATAGCAAAATGATGGCCGGGCGGGGGTTCCATTGTTCTGACTGGACTTTATATGAGCTGAAGAACGGGGAGAGCCACTTACTTGTGAAATTCCCAATAAGTTTGATGTGTCACATGACCCTCTTCCTATTGAAAAAACAAAAGTTGGATTCAAAATGGCCGACTTCAAAATGGCCGCCATGGTCACCACCCATCTTGAAAAGTTTCCCCCCTCACATATACTAATGTGCCACAAACAGGAAGTTAATATCACCAACCATTCCCATTTTATTAAGGTGTATCCATATAAATGGCCCACCCTGTATTTCGATTGCATGCCATGTAGGTGGCAAAGTACCCTTTCCGAAACATCAAACTGGGGATTATTATTGTTTTTTGCGGTTTTATGTGATTAAGTGATACAGATTTATTGATGATTTTATATAAGTACAGCATGGTCCCGTACTGTTAGGTGTTTGGATGCGGAGAGCTGTGTAGTCACCAGCAGAGGTTAGTTGGAGGAATGTGATAGTGTGTATAGACGCAATGACTCCATCTTGTGATAAATACATGACTGGATTTGTGTCTATGTATGTACACAGTTGTGTTTGCTTTGAGCTTTGAGGTGGTGGGGTCAGTTTCAGTGATTATAAATCTCATAAGATGTTTTATCCTGAACATGTAATCCTTTTCTTTTATTTCCCTTTATCTTTTAATTGCTAGCTGGTTCAAGAGCAGATATCACGCATTGAACGTCTGTAGCCTTTGATTTCCAAGGAAGCAGCTAAATGCAAAGCTGACATACATAGAAGGCAACTGTTACATGTGCCTCCAAACTATGGCCCACCCAATCTGGCCCACTGCAAGATTTTATCCAGCCCTCTGATATAAGCTGGAACTCTGATGGGGATAGGGATTCACCCAGACAGTCCAGGTTTTGAATCATGTGTCTGGGTTTCAGGCGGACTGGAACCCGGACACATTATTCAGACCGGTCTGTAGCTACCCAAGTAACCAAGATAGTCACACACAAATCTGCTGCTGTCCGGGAGCTGCAGGCAGCTGTGTGGGGGGCAGTTTCAGCATCACTGGGGGGGGGGAGGTTGCTTGATGATGTCAGCAAAAGCAATTTGACCACACATACCGTTCGTTGCGGCACGCTATGCGCACCGCATTACTTCTCTCCTTGGGGCACCCAAAGGCGTCTTAGGCTGCTAAAGTGTGCCGGTTTGGCTTGAAAAAAAGGTGGCAACCCTACATGGGGACCCTAATGTAAGGCGGGTCTTCTATGTAATGGGGACTCCAATGTAAAGCCCTGTACACAAGGGACGATTATCGGGGGGTACTGGCTGGTTAAATAGAAAGCAGCTGACATTCGGCCCCCGTGTGTGCAACAGTCAGTCCGACAAAAGCCGGCTAAACGTCTGGCTACTGTCAAAGGGGCATCAACGAAAAAGGGCTACTGATCAGCATCCGATCAGTGCTTTCATAGTGCTTTTAGCGCGCTGCCCAGTGTGTTCTGGCAGTTCACACTTTTTTGTCTGTTACAGCGTGATGAATGTGCTTACTCCATTATGAACGGTAGTTTTACCAGAACGAGCGCTCCCATCTCATAACTTGCTTCTGAGCATGCGCAGGTTTTTTACATTGTTTTAGCCCACACACGATCATTTTTTACAACCCGAAAAACGACATCGTTTTAAACGACGTTAAAAAATGTTCAATTTTTTTTTTTACGTTTTTCAGAACCTGAAAAATGATGTGAAGCCCACACACGATAATTTTAAATGACATTTTTGAAAAAGAACGTTTTTTTCATACCGAAAAATGATCGTGTGCATTAGGCAGACTTCTGGGGAAATTGGTGAGCCAATCACACAAGCAGGAAATGATGTTTCTGGGGAGTGGTCAGTACACATTCTGTACAGAACAGCTCCAGGTAGCCATATTGCATTGCATTCTCAGAAAATTACAGCGGCTGCAGAATGAAAAAAAAAGGTCATTTTTAATAACATTCTATTAAATATGATTAGTATCACAATTATATGTGCTATATTATTTTTTCTTTATTTGCAATTTTTTTCCCCATGAAAGTGGAGTTACCCTTTAAGTTTGCTTTGTTTACTGAAGTGTTTGTCTCTGTTGTTCTATATCATATTATGCTGATTCCATAAAAATAAAAAAAATCCAAATAAAACATATTAATTTATTTAAATTTGACTTGTTCATTTATAAAACAGATTTTTTTTTATTGGCCGGTGAATATCTGTATGATATGCAGTGTGACCCTTGTACTGAAAAGTTTAGAGACCCCTGAGTTTGTAATTCTGTGCAGCCAGGTTTGTAATCCAGGCACCCCTGCCAGACAATACTACAGCAGCACAGCTTGGTCAAAGCCACACCCCCAGCCAGGCTGATTGGACAGTAAAGGAGCAGCAGCACACTGATAAGTTCACGTTGCTCTTTATTCCTGCCTACACTGATCCTGATTGGCTCCTTGTATTGGAAGTGTCTCTCTCAATGCTACTGTACAGGTAGGTTGCATTTAAAATACAATTTAGGTTTTTAGTGAAATATAAATGCCTCACTTCTTTCTTTTCTATACATCTGACCCAAGGCCAGTATTACAATCCTGATGTATTGTTTTTGTGTGGCACTAAATAGATACATTTTTTTTTAGTTTTTTAATAAAAAAAAAAAAGGATAAATAAGACTTTTCCGTCCACAATCGCTCTTTTAAATATTTGGCCCTTAAATAATCCTCAGATCACTTTTCTTCAGCTGGTTCTCTGCGCGGTTGTTGTTTTATGCCGACAGACTGTCTAGGAAATCCTCGGCTATGAAAACCATTCCCCTAATCTAACTCTCTCTCTGTTAAGTAATACTTTCCTTCATTCCGCCATCACTTTACATTGCAGACTTACCTTTTCTGCTGTGCTAACACAAACCGAGCGCCCTGTTTGTTAGCAGACCGCAGGGCACCGTCCACAGATACACCACACTAACCAAGTCGGAGTCTTTAGGTTTACCATGCTTTGGTAAAGGGACACCATTAGCTATAAATACTTTAAAATACATACAAAGAGAGGCTATTAGCATTAGTATACCTTTAGCGTTACTTAAAATTCTACTTCCTCCTCTCCTCTTCATTCTCTTTTGGGGTCCCCCAAGGTTCTGTTCTTGGACCCCTCCTATTTTCTATCTACACCTCCTCCCTGGGTCAGCTGATAGCCTCCCACGGCTTCCAATACCATCTCTATGCTGACGACACTCAAATCTATTTCTCTGCCCCTCAACTTGCCCCTTCATTCTCCTCACGCATCACTAATTTACTATCAGATATATCAGTTTGGATGTCACACCACTTCCTCAAACTCAACCTATCCAAAACCGAACTTATAATTTTTCCTCCCCCACGTGCCTCTGCCCCTGATCTCTTTGTCAAAATTGATGGCACAACCATAAGCCCATCCCCACATGCCAAGGTCCTAGGAGTAGTCCTGGATTCTGAACTCTCCTTCAAGCCCCACGTCCAATCACTGTCCAAATCTTGCCACCTCAACCTCCGCAACATCTCCAAAATACGCCCCTTTCTAACCAATGACACAACAAAGCTCTTAATTCACTCCCTGGTCATCTCTGGCCTCGATTACTGCAACTCCCTTCTCATTGGCTTACTGCTGCATACTCTATCCCCCCTTCAGTCCATCATGAATGCTGCTGCCAGACTCATCCACCTTACCAACCGCTCTGTCTCTGCTGCTCCTCTCTGTCAATCCCTCTACTGGCTTCCCCTCGCCCAACGAATTAAATTCAAAATACTAACTACTACCTACAAAGCCATCCACAACTCTTCCCCCAACTACATCACTGACCTAGTCTCTAAATACCAACCTAATCGTTCTCTTCATTCTTCTCAAGACCTCCTGCTCTCTAGCTCCCTCGTCACCTTCTCCCATGCTCATCTCCAGGACTTTTCCAGAGCCTCTCCAAGCCTATGGAACTCCTTACCCCAATCTGTCAGTCTATCTCCTTCTCTATTAGCTTTTAGAGCAGTGGTCTCCAAACGGCAGCCCTGGGGCCAGATGCGGCCCCTTGCCTGCCTTTATCCGGCCCTTGGGTCACTACTTCCAAAGGTACAAGACACGATTCTGCCAACGGATACCAGCAATGGGACACTATTCCTCCCACTGATACTAATGATGCAGCATTATTGTTTTCAAATGATACCAATGATGAGGTATTATTCCTCCCCTCCCAATGATACCAATAAAGGGGCACTATTCCCCTCTCAATGATTCCAATTAATCCAATGACGGGGCACTATTCCTGCCAATGATAGGGTACTGCTCCTCCCCCAATATCAATTATGGTGATGTTTACTCCCACTGATGCCAAGAACATTTCCACTACCACTGGCCATAGTCCGGCCCCCCTAAAGTCTGAAGGTCCATAAACTGGCCCTTTGTTTAGAAAGTTTGGAGACCCCTGTTTTAGAGGATCCCTGAAAACCCTCCTTTTCAGAGAAGCCTATCCTACCCACATCTAACAACTGTACTCTAATTTTGTCCATCTGATCACCCCCCACATCTACTACCCTCTGTTCCACTTGACCCTCCCTTCTAGATTGTAAGCTCTAACGAGCAGGGCCCTTTGATCCCTCCTGTATTGAATTGTATTGTAACTGTACTGTCTTCCCTGATGTTGTAAAGTGCTGCGCAAACTGTTGGCGCTATATAAATCCTGTATAATAATAATAATAATAATTAGTATTCATTAGTATATTGGTATATGATCTCAAGTATGGCTGGACTCAACTGGATTGGATTAATAGTTATATGTATGTAAAATGTAATTCTGCCTATAGCAGCTTATGTAGCATGGAGCCAAATAACATTTCTACTTAGTTAGCAAATAAAAACTTGACCGTGGTTCTAATCCTTCCTCACTTGTGCAAAACCCACAGACCCTGAGCAAGCAAGCTGTAAATGAATTTTAGATAAGTATCCGAATTTCATCTCTCTATATTTAATCAAGGGTTGCTAAGAAAGCATTGAAGCCAGGACTTCACCATGACAGCCAAGGAACTAGCATTTTTAAAAGAAGAGTTGAACAATGGCAGCTATGATTCTTAAATGGCAGTCCCTTTAAGGTAACCTGCAGAATCTCTTAAATTGACAGCCTCTATGATTCCAAAATGGCTTTGTGGTAACCTGCAGGACTTATCAGGCTTTGGCAACCTTCATGATTTTCGAAAAGACTGATTCCCTTTAAGGTAACCTGCAGGACTTATCAGGCTTTGGCAGCCTTCATGATTCTCGTAAAGGCAGAGTCCCTTTAAGGTAACCTGAAGGACCTATCAGACTTTGGAAGCCTCCATGATTCTCGTAAAAGGCAGAGTCCCTTTAAGGTAACCTGAAGGACCTCTCAGACTTTGGAAGTCTCCATGATTCTCGTAAAAGGCAGAGTCCCTTTAAGGTAACCTGAAGGACCTCTCAGACTTTGGAAGCCTCCATGATTCTTGTAAAGGCAGAGTCCCTTTAAGGTAACCTTTAGGACCTCTCAGACTTTGGAAGCCTCCATGATTCTCATAAAGGCAGAGTCCCTTTATGGTAACCTGAAGGACCTCTCAGACTTTGCCTTTACGAGAATCATGGAGGTTTCCAAAGTCTGAGAGGTCCTAGAGGTTACCTTAAAATGACTCTGCCTCACTTTTTGCCCTACTGTATTGCTTTTTAATATGTCCCAAACAAAGCATCTAAAAGTAACAACAAAGCTCAACCCAAAGATTGTTGGTTCTTTTTACCACTGTTCTGTTAAAAAAAAATATTTTATTTTTTTTTCTTTAAAAAAAAAAAAAAATGCATACCTGTCTGGTGGTCGTCAGCAGTCTTTCTCATGGTAACACATAAGTAAATGTTTTTAGAAAATGACCTGCTGGAAAAATGAACAATCATTAAAAAAAAAAGGAAATTTGAACAATGGCAGCCTCCATGATTTTCATTTGGCATTTTCATTAAGCCGGCAACCTGCGGGACCTTTCAGCTTTTACCAACTTGTGGCATTTGCTAGACAGCAATACCAGTCCTCTGTTTGATTTAACGTGTTGCCTCTATTGCTTATCATGTCCTAAACAGAGCATCTAAAAGTAACAACAAGGCTCAACCTAAATATTGTTATTTTTTACTATTGTTGTTCTGTTAAAATTATAATTTTTTTCGTAATTTCTTGGCTTTTTTTTTAATTTCGCATACCTGTCTGGTGGACGTCAGCAGTCTTGCTCGTGGCAAGAACACATCAGGAAATGTTTTCAGAAAATGACTCGCTGGGAAAAAAAAAGAGCCGTGAGTGTTGACTTATTTTGACAGACGGATTGTGTGGTTTGAGTCACAAAAGCTCAGTGTACAGTAAATATCTTAAAACATGTCAGTCATTTTACAGAGGCCTACAAATCAGGAACAGCTGGGTCTGTGATGTTGACTTCTCGCATGTGACAGCGCTATAATTACCTTTATTGCAACGTGCCGCATGTAATAAGCCGATTATTAGCAGTAACTACAAATACGCTTTCATTTTAGTTATTGTTTAACAAAGTAATTATTGTTTTTCTCCTAAAGCTGTCTTCCAGGTGGATGGAAAATAAGCACCAAATGGATGTAGTTAGGTATTTATTAAAAAAATATATTAAATATACAGGGGGGAATTTACTAGACCTGGAGCAGATGGAATCTGGAGCAGCTGTACGAAGTAACCAATCAGATTCTAACTTCAGCTTGCTCAATTATGTCTTAAAAATGAAAAATAGTTAGGATCGGAGTAAAAAAAGAGATATGGATGCAGTGATGATGGGCTTAAAAGGGGTTAGGCATAGGAGGGATTTTTTCTGGAGGTTAAAAACAAATAAGGGATCGGGGTACTTACTGGCTTGGTGGGTCAGAGAGGAATAGGGGGGAATTCAAGGGATGGTTGGTAGGAGGGTCCTAGGAAGTCCTCAGTTGGAGAAGAGCTGTCATTGGGGAAGCTTCCCACCACCCCTCCCCCTTTTAGAATTTGGTGAATGGTTGTTGCATTCTGTTGCTGACAGTTAAGAGTTTGGTTAGGATATGTCATAACAGCTGGTGGGGTTCAAGTTTCTTGAAGGTGGTCATTTTGGGCAAATGAAAATTGGTAGGGGGCCTGTCTCAGGTATGGCTCCACTTATTTCGTAGTGACAGTGAGTGTCATTCATGGTTATATCTGGAGTCATTGTTGCCTCTGGCTCTGAGTCAGTGTTTTGCAGCTGAAGACCTGCCTTATGGGCCTACAAGGACCATCCATATTGTATTAAATGTTAAAATGTTATTTAGACATTTTAAACTGAACTGAATTGAAACTTCAATTTGAGTCTTGTGTGGGAGAGAGGGTTAGGGCCAGGACACCCTTAAGTAGATGCAATGATAATTGTCAGACTCTGAGACTTCTACAGTGGAAGGCCTCCAGCCGGAAACCACTTCTGTATAGGTAGGACTGCTGTCTTCTATGGCAACAAATCTTGTAACGGTCACTGACTGTAGTTGTATTTAACTCTTGGCAACACAGAACAGTTCTTCTCTTACACTACAGTCTCTCACTGTAGACTTTACTCACTGAGCTCCCGGTCTTTCGCTAGGCTTCCAGATCCAATCACCACTGAATCTCTTGAGGTCTTCCACAGCTAGCACGCTGTATACTCCTCATGCGTCACCCCCGCTATTCTGCTGGGTCCCTGGCTTGGCACTTGATGCTCCTCAAGCATCACCCCTGCTGTCCTGCTGGGTCCCTGGCTTGGCACCTGTTGAAGCTTCCCCCTTCATCACCGTCCACGGTTGATGAGAAGACTGCTTGTGTACTGGCTCCAGCTTACTCCACTGTAGTCTCCGGTAACAAGGTGGATGGTCCCTTAGTGTCGTCAGCTTCCCCTCTACCTCCGACCACAACTGGTTCCCCATCCGGCTGAACCTTCACAACTCGGTTGGACTCCAATCCTGCAGTCCCAACCCTACGCTGCTTCTCCTGCTCCTGGATAGGCCTCAGGCAGCCTAGCAGCCATGTGTCCCCGGGATAGGCCTCTGGCTTGGCCTATCCCGTCCACCCAGACAGCCGTCCAGTTGGCACAGAACACCGATCACCTGACTCGGCCCAAATAAATAGACTCTCCCAGCAGACCAAGGGACTAAAGAAACCCTTCCATTCACCCCATCCATTCATACTCTGACCTTGCTAAGCCCCCTTGTCATTATAATATCTGACATTTCTCTGGA
The DNA here is from genome assembly GCF_905171775.1 of Rana temporaria. NCBI lineage: Eukaryota > Metazoa > Chordata > Amphibia > Anura > Ranidae > Rana > Rana temporaria. The sequence continues at coordinate 189,986,723 of NC_053495.1, read as the reverse complement.
GGACTGACAAAGCTACTTGAAGTAGCCGTTTTTCCATACAGTAAGTACCTATATACAGCTTGACAAATAAACCATGCTGATCTTTTTTTCAGGCAGAAAATATGACGGCTCGAGTCCAGAACTGCTTTTGGTAAGTTGTTTATAGAAAACTTGCTTGTAGTTCTCACATAGCTGTGATATCCGACAGGCTCGTATGTTCTGCCTGTGTATTTATCTTTTGTTATAAAGCCTTAACACTCCCGCGAACACTTGACGGAGCAGATGGTCCGGCGGCAGGTTGCCAAAAGCAATACAATCCTCATATGTTGCAGATGAAGCAAGGTCATGGCGCAGCATTGGTGCTCGTACTTAAAAAACATTAGGTCAATTTATAATATTTCATGCTGTGATACTTTGTAAACTTTTACAGATTAAAAAATACTTTTTTAAACTCCGTCACTGGGAACTGGGTTTTGGCACGGGGACAAAGCGAGATTTGGTTCTCAGTTTATTTGTGAAATTTATAAATAATAGAGTTTTGGTCTGGCTTCATCCCTGAGATGTAAATATTTGGGGCATGGTAATTCTTTATATAACGTGGAGGGGAGGCCGCGTCCAAACTGAGCTGGTCTAGAATCGCGCTCGGCTACGGATGAAAGATACATTCAAGATTGTGTGATGGAAAGCCAGATACGGTGTATAGACTGGCTGAAGAGGAGATTTCAATAGCAAACTGGGCCAGAAAGGCGTACAAAGATGGAGCTGTGTTTAAAATTTACACTTTGCAATAATACTTACCGGGGAAAGCCTAACCAAACTGCCAACCAAACTGCCGATTGACTCTAATTTTCATTCTTACAATAATTTTCTAGAACTTCTATTTGGACATACAGTTGGCCAAGAGCAATGTTTCTAAATATTTCCGCGGAACACATAAAAAGATTTAAAAAAATTGTGGTGAAGAACTTATTTATTTTTACATATATATTACATTTTACATTTAATGTTACATAGTTACATAGTTAGTTAGGTTGGAAAAAGAAACAAGTCCATCCAGTTCAACCATAAAAAATAAATAAAATAAAAAATATCATAAATCCCATATACCCAATTCTATACCCACAGTTGATCCAGAGGGAGGCAAAAAACCCCAGTAGAGCATGAGATCCAATTTGCTACAGCAGGGGAAAAAATTCCTTCCTGATCCCCCGAGAGGCAATCGGATTTTCCCTGGATCAACTTTACCTATAAATGTCAGTACTCAGTTATATTATGTACATTTAGGAAAGAATCCAGGCCTTTCTTAAAGCAATCTACTGAGTTGGCCAGAACCACCTCTGGAGGGAGTCTGTTCCACATTTTCACAGCTCTTACTGTGAAGAAACCTTTCTGTATTTGGAGGTGAAATCTCTTTTCCTCTCGACGTAAAGAGTGCCCCCTTGTCTTTTGTGTTGACCGTAAAGTGAATAACTCAACACCAATTTCACTATATGGACCCCTTATATAATTTCTCTGGTGATTTTGGGGACCCAGTACTGGCCGGTAGTAGGTCCCCTGGACCTATTTCTCCTCTACAGGTGTGCAAAATTTGTTGTGTGGGGGACCTATGGCTGGGGAGCACCGATTTTTCAAAGCCGTGCACCCCTTCCATAGACTCCCATGTTAAACATCAGTCTAGTCATGGACACAGTGAGGCATGGACACAGTGAGGCATGGGCACAGTGAGGCGTGGGCACAGTGAGGCATGGGCACAGTGAGGTATGGGCACAGTGAGGCATGCACATGGACACAGTGAGACAAAGTGAGGCATGCAGATGGACACCCTAGGCTTATACTCGAGTCAATACGTTTTCCCATTTTTTTGTGGTAAAATTAGGTGCCTCGACTTATATTCGGGTCTGCTTATACTCGAGTATATACGGTACCTTTTTAGGTGTCCTTGGTTCAAGCGCATGACATCATTTGTCCTGTTCCTCCTCATTTTCCTCCATCAGTGGGCAGGTCCTAAGCTCCAAAAAGTGCCTGCAATGTAAAGATAGGAGCAACACTCCCTGCAACATTCTGCTGTAAGCCAACGCCAGCATAAATACGCACCACCAACCTGGAAGACTGGCAGCATCCAGTGGCAGAAAGGAAGTACAGTGGAGGACAACTACTAGCTTTGAGGTTCAGAATTTCCTTTTCTCAATTTCACTTAAAGTTCTTACCCTTAAAGAAGAACTTGAGTTTATTTTTTCTTGAAAGACAGCAGCTACAAATAATGCAGATAAAAATCAGATACACAGCGCTGTCTTCTAGCAGACGGTTTTCCTTACAGCTGTGGGTCCCTAGTGCTGCCATCTTGGATATAGGAGGACCACAGCCGGTTTGATTGTAAAAAAAAAAAAAAAAGGAGGACCACAGCCGGATCCTCACTGTACATATGCAAGCCTATGTGGCGCTTTGTAAATGGTCCTGCAGCCTCCTGGGACATGTGATGTGTTTCGGGGGGATGCGGGAAGGGAGGGTGTGGGGGAAGGGATGTCATCAATTGCGAAAGTGGGAGTGAGCACCAAAAATTGGTGCCCCCCCCCCAAAAAAAAAAAAACCCTCAAACTACAGACTGGGGGAGGGGAAGGAACGAACCAGCAGGATTTCACTTTTTGAGTGAAGTTCTACTTTAGCCCTCACTGTCACTAATATAAAGATTTCCTGATACCAAATACCAGAGTCAATGGAAAGAAGAGGAAAAGAGGATCCCAAACTGATTCATCTTCTGATTTATTTGTGTGAGTTTCTTAAGTTCTTCCCAATCGAACTGATGGGGGAACTAAAATATTGCTGGATTACCTAGCAACCCGTAACCTTTATGCCGCGTAAACACACCGTCATGGAAAAAAACTTAGTTTTTCTCGACGTGATTCCTCTCAAGCCTGCCTTGCATACACACGATCGTGATAAAAAAAGCTTGAGCAAAGTGCGGTGACGTACAACACGTACAAAGGCACTATAAAGGGGAAGTTCCATTCGAATGGCGCCACCCTTTGGGTTGATTATGCAAATTCCCCTTCTCATAACTTGCTTCTGAGCATGCGCGTTTTTCCCCCCGTCGTTAAAGCCTACTCACGACCGGTTTTCATGACGAGAAAATGCAGTCACTGCCCCCCCGCGAGCACCCGTTTTACTTATCTGAGCCCCAAATTTCTGAGGGCGCGATCCCGTGTAGTTCTCCCCATGCCTGATCGGTTCTTCATTGGATAGATTGATAGCAGCGCAGCCATTGGCTCAATAAAATCCAAAGACGCGGCTGCCGGGGGCAGGGCCGAGTCATATACTCGCCGGCTATGGACGCCGATTCTATGGCATGGAAGCGCGCCCGCAAGGTAACCCCCTAGGGAAAGAGCTTCCCAGAGGGGGTTAGCTCTTGCATGGAGGAGCCGCGGTGGGACCCCAGAAGACGATGATCGGGGCCACTCTGTGCAAAACAAACTGCACAGTGGAGGTAAATATGACTTGTTTGTTATTTAAAAAAATCAAAGCTTTAAGTTGCATCAAAGTTGTGTCAAAGTGGCGACTCGCACGGCTTTCAGGTTGCACAAGTGTGAAAGGGGCCACGATGTTATGACTTTAGCACATCTGCAGAAATTCCTGGATATGGTTAGCAGTTAACCAACCACTTTTACTTATTGCCTGGACTTACTTTTTAAAGTTACGGTAAACGACTGAGACCTGCTAAACAGAAACAACAGGCGACGTTGGCCTTTTCCCTTTGACCCCCTCCATAACGTCACCCACCATGCCATTTAAAATTATCGCTGAGATCAACTGTAGTATTAAGCCAATCTTTGAAAATGGCTCCATTTCCTGCATCTACTGGGGTGGCAGCCTGTCACCGCGGCGGCTAACAGAGAATGATAGCCATCTCTGCTCCGATTTGACATATATGAATTGATTACATAAGTGGCCAGTGGTGGTCCTTTCATGTCGTCCCCTCCCTTCTTCTCTTTTTCCTATTTTTTAGGATTTTTTTTACCCCCCCCCCCCCGCCCTCCCCATCAGCCTTTCCTCCCCCCGGTACTGTAAGTCTAGCAGCATCGGTTTACAATTAGGAAAAATAATAACGGAATCTGCTTTCATCTGTACACACAATTACAATGAGCTCCATGCTTTAATAGGATTGTAAGGAATCCAAGTTTGACCCATACGGCAAGGAGAAGAAAAAAGTAAACATTCCCATTCTGGATACTATATCATTATCACAACAAAGCGGGACTGCTGAAATCCGAGGACCTCGCCATCTGGAGGACGTTAATCACTCCAAAATGACGGATGTTTTTTATTTCGGATTGTGACGGACACACTTCTCTTGGAGATAGATGATTATTTGTATAAATTACATCATCAATATAGGGGGAGGAAAAAACATAATATGGAGGGGAGACATATATGAAGTCACACACATACCTATGTGGCACGTATGGTTTCTATATATATATATATATTTTATCATGTTGAACAGAATACAGTGGAATCTCGGATTGTGACAAAAGCAGTTAACAAGCGTTTCGCAATGCGAGCAACTATTTAAAAAAAATCCTGACTCGGTTTGCGAGTGTTTCTAAGCCTTTCTGAGGGTTTCCGATTGCAGCCCTCAAATGCAGCCAGTTTCCCCATCAAATGCAGCCAGTTTTCCCCCTCAAATGCAGCCAGTTTCCCCATCAAATGCAGCCAGTTTCCCCATCGAATACAGACAGTTTTGCGGCTCAAATGCAGCCAGTTCCCCCCATCAAATACAGCCAGTTTCCCCATCAAATGCAGCCAGTTTCCCCATCAAATGCAGCCAGTTTTCCCCATCAAATGCAGCCAGTTTCCCCCCATCAAATGCAGCCAGTTTCCCCCATCAAATGCAGTCAGTTTCCCCCATTAAATGCAGCCAGTTTCCCCCTCAAATGCAGCCAGTTTCCCCCTCAAATGCAGCCAGTTTCCCCCTCAAATACAGCCATTTCCCCTATCAAATGCAGCCAGTTTCCCCCATCAAATGCAGCCAGTTTTCCCCATCAAATGCAGCCAGTTTTCCCCCTCAAATGCAGCCAGTTTGCCCCCTCATATACAGCCAGTTTCCCTATCAAATGCAGCCAGTTTCCCCCCTCAAATACAGCCAGTTTCCCCATCAAATGCAGCCAGTTTCCCCCATCAAATGCAGCCAGTTTGCCCCCTCATATACAGCCAGTTTCCCTATCAAATGCAGCCAGTTTCCCCCCATCAAATACAGCCAGTTTTCCCCCTCATATACAGCCAGTTTCCCCATCAAATGCAGCAAGTTTCCCCCATCAAATGCAGCCAGTTTCCCCCATCAAATGCAGCCAGTTTCCCCCATCAAATGCAGCCAGTTTCCCCCATCAAATGCAGCCAGTTTCCCCCTCAAAAGCAGCCAGTTTCCCCATCAAATGCAGCCAGTTTCCCCATCAAATGCAGCCAGTTTGCCCCCTTAAATACAGCCAGTTTGCCCCCTCATATACAGCCAGTTTCCCCATCAAATGCAGCAAGTTTCCCCCATCAAATGCAGCCAGTTCCCCCAATCAAATGCAGCCAGTTTCCCCCATCAAATGCAGCCAGTTTCCCCCCATCAAATGCAGCTAGTTTCCCCCTCAAATGCAGCCAGTTTCCCCCATCAAATGCAGCTAGTTTCCCCCTCAAATGCAGCCAGTTTCCCCCATCAAATGCAGCCAGTTTCCCCCATCAAATGCAGCCAGTTTCCCCCTCAAATGCAGCCAGTTTCCCTATCAAATGCAGACAGTTTTCCCCCTCAAATACAGCCAGTTTCCCCCATCAAATGCAGCCAGTTTCCCCCCTCAAATACAGCCAGTTTCCCCATCAAATACAGCCAGTTTCCCCCCATCAAATACAGCCAGTTTGCCCCATCAAATGCAGCCAGTTTCCCCCATCAAATGCAGCCAGTTTCCCCCTCAAAAGCAGCCAGTTTCCCCCATCAAATGCAGCCAGTTTCCCCCATCAAATGCAACCAGTTTCCCCCATCAAATGCAGCCAGTTTCCCCCTCAAAAGCAGCCAGTTTCCCCATCAAATGCAGCCAGTTTCCCCATCAAATGCAGCCAGTTTGCCCCCTCAAATACAGCCAGTTTGCCCATCAAATGCAGCCAGTTTCCCCCATCAAATGCAGCCAGTTTGCCCCCTCATATACAGCCAGTTTCCCCATCAAATGCAGCAAGTTTCCCCAATAAAATGCAGCCAGTTCCCCCAATCAAATGCAGCCAGTTTCCCCCATCAAATGCAGCCAGTTTCCCCCATCAAATGCAGCTAGTTTCCCCCTCAAATGCAGCCAGTTTCCCCCATCAAATGCAGCCAGTTTCCCCCTCAAATGCAGCCAGTTTCCCCCATCAAATGCAGCCAGTTTCCCCATCAAATGCAGCCAGTTTCCCCCATCAAATGCAGCCAGTTTCCCCCATCAAATGCAGCCAGTTTCCCCCATCAAATGCAGCCAGTTTCCCCCTCAAATGCAGCCAGTTTCCCTATCAAATGCAGACAGTTTTTCCCCTCAAATACAGCCAGTTTCCCCCATCAAATGCAGCCAGTTTCCCTATCAAATGCAGACAGTTTTTCCCCTCAAATACAGCCAGTTTCCCCCATCAAATACAGCCAGTTTCCCCCATCAAATGCAGCCAGTTTCCCCCCTCAAATACAGCCAGTTTCCCCATCAAATGCAGCCAGTTTCCCCCCTCAAATGCAGCCAGTTTTCCCCATCAAATGCAGCCAGTTTCCCCCTCAAATGCAGCCAGTTTTCCCCATCAAATGCAGCCAGTTTCCCCCCTCAAATGCAGCCAGTTTCCCCATCAAATGCAGCCAGTTTCCCCATCAAATGCAGCCAGTTTGCCCCATCAAATGCAGCCAGTTTGCCCATCAAATGCAGCCAGTTTGCCCCATCAAATGCAGCCAGTTTCCCCCTCAAATGCAGCCAGTTTGCCCATCAAATGCAGCCAGTTTGCCCCCTCATATACAGCCAGTTTTCCCCACCAAATGCAGCCAGTTTGCCCCCCCCCCCCCACCAGGCACTTACCTTTCTCGGGTCAGCGCCATCCTCCTCCACGCTCCCTCTGAGTCCTCAATGTCATCTCCGCACGCCCTTTCGCTTCAGCCAATCAGGTGACCGGTAACCAGACCCGGTGCACCTGATTGGTTGAGAGGCGGGACAGTGTTAGGGAAGCGATTCCCTAACACAGCACTGTTTAAACAGCGAACAATTTGGAAGCCGATTAGAGCCTATAGTTCTAATCAGAAACTTCCAAAACACCCCCACCGCTGTAATTCAGATGGCCGGCGCTCAACAGGCGGGGCGGACACCTGAATAGTAAGCGGCAGCGGCGACAATAGATAGATTAATGCAATGCATAAATCTATCTATTGGTGAGTGACGGGTGCGTGCAGGAGAGAGGGGGCGGCGCTCCTGCACCCACTATGGACGCACCGCCACTGCTTGTAAACAGTTGCAGCAACCTTTTTCTTTCTTAGAAAAAAAGATTTAAACCATTGTTTTATGGCTTACACCAACTCTCTACTGGCTTGTAAAAGGAAGTGGAGTAATATCAAATTCACTGGCAGGATCAACAAGTAATAAAACTATGTTATATGCAGGACTCACAACTTTTTGGGATAGGAATGAGGGACACGCCCCCTGCCACGCCCCCTTAAAGGAGAATTGGCCCCCAAAAAAGATTCGTTAAAACCACAAGTGCTTTTTTACCACTGTTATTCCTTTATATTTGCTTTTGAAATTTACAAATGTAGTAATTTAGAATTTGGATCAAAAGTTTACCACTGAGAAACACTTTTTGAAAGATAAAAAGTGCATTTTATATACAACTATATAGATCAGACCAAAATAAGGGACAAATGAGGAGGAATGAAGGACAGAGGGACATTGTTCCAAATCAGGGACAGTCCCTCGAAATCAGGGACAGTTGGGAGCTGTGTTATATGCAGGACTCAGAAAAACATAAATGCACCATATACCGTATTTATCGGCGTATACCGCGCACTTTTTTGCCCTGAAAATCAGGGCAAAATCGTGGGTGCGCGATATACGCCGATACTCGCTTTCCCGCGCCGAGTTTGAATACTACGCCGGCATATACCAAGCGCAGTACACTCGTGTATAGTCGGGCAGGCTCGGCTCCTCTCGCGCTCATGTCCTGGACGTACAGGACGTGAGCGCGAGAGTAGCCAAGCCTGCCGGACTATACACGAGTGTACTGCGCCGGCATATACCGAGCGCAGTACACTTGTGTATAGTCGGGCAGGCTTGGCTCCTCTCGCGCTCACGTCCTGGACGTGCAGGACGTGAGCGCGAGAGTAGCCGAGCCTGCCCGACTATACACGAGTGTACTGCGCTCGGTATATGCCGGCGCAGTATTCAAACTCGGCGCGGGAAAGCGGGGATCGAGTGGGGAGGACGCCGCAGAAGGACGCCGGACCCGACGAAGAGGACACCCGAAGCCGTAGACGGACGCCGGACCCGACGAGGCCGCTGATGGACGCCGCGCAAGACACCAAAACTGTAAGTACAAAAATCTGTTTTTCCACAGGAATGCGGGTCCACTTTAGGGGTGCGCGCTATACGCCGGAGCGCGCAATACCCCGATAAATACGGTATGTCAATTTTCAATTGGTCATAGTTCCATTATAAATATTAATATGCCTAAATAAATTCACAATCAATATTTCCTTTGAACCATAGGCCTTTCTAATGACCGACCCCCATGGGGGGTGCTGGTTTTGACGGGGACCCGTGCAAATGACGTACATCTGTTCTATGTTACAAAAGCACAAAATTATGTCCTCCGCTCCCCCACCGTCCTCCAAACTAAACTTCACTTAATCTCAGGCTTTTCGTTTTCAGACTGAGCAGTGTTCAGGAGTAGCTGAGATTGCCTAGACAGAGCCACAAGCGCTTACTCTTTCCTCCTTGAGATGATGCCATCTACCAATTTTTTTTTTTTTCTCGGCAGGGCCCTGAGCACCGGCGTGCCGTCTAATGCTGCGTTCTAGACCCCAGTGCAATTTAGTTGATATAGTGCAATTTCCTTCTACACTCTGAGCTGATCCGCAGGCTGACCTTAGACAATTTGTCTTCTTTCTGGGAGCAATGTCAAGCAAAAGGAAACTATTAAGTCAAGAAGCCAGTCATGCCGGGGTAGTCCACTGTGTAAACAGAGCTTGACCCAAGATCATTTATTTCTAGTCCTTTACAAAAGACACTTTACAGGTCTGGCTGCTTCTAAATCTCTCCCCTAAAGTCAGTCTTCATGTTTGCCAGGGCTCACACTCGTGCTTTATTTTTATTTTCTTCAAAAAGTTTTTAGAAAAGGCAGAAGGCGCAGTTGTGTTAAACTGTAGGGCTGCGTCGTCAATGTATCTTGGGGGAAAAAAGTCAAAGTGGATGTAGGGCTCATGGGCTGCCATTTACTGTGATGCGTTGTTTAACCACTTGCTTACTTGTACCCCCTTTCTGCCCAGGCCAATTTTCAGCTTTCAGCGCTGTCACACCTTGAATGACAATTGCGTGGTCATGCTACACTGTACCCATATAACATGTTTTATTTTTGCAAACAGGTAATTGTTCTCCTTCACTAACGGGCACTGATAGGCTGCACTGATGGGCATTGATGAGGAGGCACCGATGAGGCAGCACTGATAGGTGACTGGTAAGCAGCACTGATGGGCACTGCTAGGTGGCACTGATGGGCACCGATAGGCAGAACTGGTGACACCGATAAGGACGCACTGATTGGCAGCACTGAATGGCTCTAATAGGCACTGGTAGGCAGCGCTGATGGGCATGATAGGCAGCACTGATAGGTGACACTGATAATATGGCACTGATTGGCAGCACTGGTTGGATCTGTTTGGCAGCACTGGCAGGCACTGTTGGGACTGCACTGATGATCAGGACACTAATAACCAGTGCCCTGATTATCAGTGTAGATGTAATTTCACACAAGCCGGTTATCGGCTCTCCTCTCCTCACGCTGTCAGTATAAAGAAAGGAATGCCGATAGCCGGCTTGTGTTTACATCATGATCAGCTGTCATTGAACACAGCTGATTACGTGGTGAAGGGCCGCTGTGATTGGCCCTTTACCCTGATCTGTGATCAGCTGTGTCCAAAGGACAGGGCTCACAGGACAGAAAAATGACCCAGGGCCAATCTCTGATGAAGTCGGCAAGTTTTTCTATGTTGTACCTGCTGAGTTGAGCCGTCCCAGGAAAGATCTTTGGATATCTAGGGAAGGGATCTAGGTGTTCCACTAGTAGAGTGGAGTTACTAGCGAGCACGACACTCCACACCAGGGAGAAAGCCTCGCATTACTGTGTGGAGTTACAGACAGAAGAACAGGAAGTGAGGATTTCTCAGAAGAAATAAGGACATTTAAAAGCAAAATGGAAGGATGAGATAAGTGAAGGAGGACTGCACTGAGGTAAAGGAAGCTATTTAGGAAAAAAAATTGTACCTTTACAACCCCTTTAAATCAGTGTGCCGTGTTGTATCCCATCAGATCTTTAAACCTAAACCTTAGACATGTGCACAACAAAAACATTTGTTTCGTTTCGTCTCGTTTTCCGTAGATTCGTAAAGATTCGTAATTTCGTAAGGCACAAGGTAAAGGAAGCTATTTAGGGAAAAAAATTGTACCTTTACAACCCCTTTAAGCATATGATTTATAGCAGATATTTTATTTATTTTGTAATTCAAAATTTTCAGTGGAGGAGGTCAAATACCATCCAAAGAATATTTGTGTGAAAAGAAATGACAAGAATATAATTTGTGTACAGCGTTGCATGACCGCACAATTGTCAATTAAAGTAACACAGTGCCAAAAAACAAAAAAACAGCCTGGTCGTGAAGAGGGGTAAATCTTTTACAAGTCAAGTGGTTAGACCTGGTCAAAAACAGACAAAAAAAAAAACGCAAGAAAGTAAAAAAAAAAATCCAAAAATCTGGAAGTTGCATCAATAATGATTGTCAAGTAAATGGTTCAATACCAACTGTGAATGTGATCTCCTAGAAAATAAACTTTCGTTTCCCTTTAAATGCGTCCTGTCTAGGATGGTCCTCCAGCAGTCACAGCTGAGGTGATCACGTTTCATAGGCTGTATTGTGTTTATACTGAGCATTCTCAGACCTGCACTCCTCAGCACAGACTCTGCCCGCTACATCTGCAAGAGATCTGCACGTTGCATGCTAGGCGCTTTGTATTTACTCCTCCTATGACACATAACAGATGTACGGCTATTTATGGTAGACCCGCAAAGACAGAACTGGACATGACGTCATGAGGGCTAAAGGGCCGCTCTGAGCTGACAGATGTATGGGTGGGGAGGAGGAGGACAGGTAGGCAGCCCCCTTCTGTCAGCCCCCCAACACAGCTTTCCTTAGGGATGAGAAGAACTGCGAGTTTCCATTTCCCAGAAGTTCCTACGAAAAAAACAGAAGATTATGTTTTTTTGTTAACCACTTCAGCTCCGGAAGGATGTACCCCCTTAATGACCGGGCCATTTTTTGCGATTCGGCACTGCGTCGCTTTAACTGACAATTGCGCAGTCGTGTGACGTGGCTCCCAAACAAAATTGACGTCCTTTATTTCCCACAAATAGAGCTTTTCTTTGGCGGGAATTGATCACCTCTGCGTTTTTTTTTTTTTTGCGCTATAAACAAAAAAAGAGCGACAATTAAAAAAAAAAAAAAAGCAATAGTTTTTACTTTTTGCTATAATAAATATCCCCCAAATACTACAAAAAAAAATGTCCTCAGTTTAGGCCGATACGTATAGCCCCCCTAACACCGCCGCTGCCCTCCCTATCCATGTGCCTGGCCCCTTTCAGGACGCCGGACACATGAATTACAATTGCGGGGATAGGCAGGGGGTGTGTATTTTGAAGCACATGACTCCCTGGCTTCAAGATAAGGTGTGCTCGGGGCGCAGAGAGTGTGCCCTGATCCCACCCAGTTGTGTGACACTAGCAAATAAATATTTGCTATTCTGCCACATTCTCCTCCCGGCCAATCAGGAAGCTCCTATTGGCCTGTGAGTATTATGACTCCCTGGCCAATCGTGTCTCAGGACACACTTCTGGGTTCCAATGGGAGCAGTCCCTGCCTCCGTGTTTCATCCATGTCTCCACTAGGTAAGGTGATCGCCGCTGGCTGCTGTGCCCTCCCACGGGATGATCGCCGGGTGGGGGTTTGCTCGCCGCTGGATGTGCCAGTGTCTGGGGGGGGGTGCCGCGCAGGGTGATCGCCGCTGGCCGTGTCTGTCTCTCGCGGGTTAATAAATGACATTGTGAATTCAACTTGTGGTACCCAACACCTTTCTTGCCCTGCAAGGGTTAATTGTTTTGACTAAGAGTAATAAAATAAGTAGAAATACTTACTTTATTCATTCCCTGGATCCAGAGCCCTTTTCCTATCAATGCAAATCAAGTGGGCTTCAGCTATTGAGCTCTGTCAACAGTAAGCTTAAAGGAGTTGTAAAGGAAAACATTTTTTTTGCTGAAATTACTGTTTACAGGGTATAGGGACATAATAGTTAACTGATTCCTTTTAAAAATGATTAAAAATAGATAAAAATCAATCATATAATGTGCCTACAGTTTAGTTTCGTTTTTGCATGTTGTTTCCTGGTTCTCTGATGTACAGAGCCACAAAGTCAATAAAGGGCAGTGATGGTTTGGAAAACTAAACTGATTGGTGCTGAGGGGTTTTAGACACACAGGGCCAGATTCTCGTAGATCGGCGCATCTTTGTGCGGGCGTAACGTATCCTATTTACGTTACGCCTCCGCAACTTAGACGGGCAAGTGCAGTATTCTCAAAGCACTTTCTCCGTAAGTTGCGGCGGCGTAGCGTACATAGGCCGGCGTAAGCACGCCTTATTTAAATGTGGAAGATGTGGGCGTGTGTTATGTAAATGTTATGTGACCCCACGTAAATGATGCTTTTTACGAACATGCGCCGTCCGTGGACATATCCCAGTGTGCATTGCTCCAAAGTACGCCGCAAGGACGTATTGGTTTCGACGTGAACGTAAATTATGTCCAGCCCCATTCACGAACGACTTACGCAAACAACGTAAAATTTTCAAAATTCAACGCGGGAACGACGTCCATACTTAACATTGGTACGCCGCATGTACGCCTCATATAGCAGGGGTAACTTTACGCCGGAAAAAAGCGTAACGTAAACGGCGTATCTGTACTGCGTCGGCCGGGCGTACATTTGTGAATTTGCGTATCTAGCTGATTTACATATTTCTAGGCGTAAATCAGCGTACACGCCCCTAGCGGCCAGCGTAAATATGCAGTTAAGATCCGACGGCGTAAGGGACTTACGCCGGTCGAATGTAATAGAAATCTATGCGTAACTGATTCTAAGAATCAGGCGCATAGATACGACGGCTTAGACTCAGAAAAACGATGGCGTATCTGGAGATACCCCGTCGTATCTCCTTTGAGAATCTGGGCCACAGTAATCACACCTCCTTGATTAGTGACCACAGAGAGAAAGCTCCCAGCACTGTGGTTATCAGGAAACAGACAACCAGGAAGTGTGGAGGTCAGAGAAGAATTACAGCAACTTGAGATCAAAAACGAACAATGAGGACATGAAAACAGCACTGCATTAAGGTAAAGGAAGCTATTAAGATAAAAAAAAAAATTCCTTTACAAACCCTTTAAATCAAAAGAGAAGCTAAGGAGTTCCTGGAAATGTGTGAAAAGGAGCCCAGAGCTCCACCTGCTGGCTACCTAGCAACATACAGAATAGTAATCTGCAATGAATATCATATTTAACAAATATAAGCACAAACTGACTATACATTCCCTTATTATGGGCCAGATTCACATAAGAGATACGACGGCGTATCTCTGTTTCTATCTATGCGACTGATTCATAGAATCAGTTACGCATAGATATCCCTAAGATCCGACAGGTGTAATAGTTTTACACTGTCGGATCTTAGGATGCAATATCGCGGCCGCCGCTGGGGGGAGTTAGCGTCGTAAACCAGCGTCGGGTATGCAAATTAGGAGTTACGGCCGATCCACAACGGTTTTTCGCGTTCGCTACGTCGTCCGTAGTCAAGTTTCCCGTCGCAAAGTTAGTCGTTTTTTTTGGTGCCCTAACTTTAGTCAGCAAGTGTATTGCTGTCTAAAGTATGGCCGTCGTTCCCGCGTCGAAATTCAAAATTTAACGTCGTTTGCGTAAGCCGTCCGGAAATACGGAAGTAAGCTACGCGCGTCGCCGTTCAAAAAAATGACGTCACGGCGCGCAAAGCACGGCGGGAGTTCGGAAACAGAGCATGCGCAGTAGGTCCGGCGCGGGAGCGCGCCTAATTTAAATGGCATGCGCCCATTTGAATTGGCCCGCCTTGCGCCGGAGGCCGCGGGCGTAGTTTTCATCGCAAGTGCTTGGTGAATCAGGCACTTGCGATGAAAAATTGCGGCGGTGTAACTTATCTAGGATAAGTTACGCCGCCGCGATTCTACGTGAATCTGGTCCTAAGTTTCTTATGGTATATATACTTGTAGGTCAGGGTCTAATTACTGTAAAAATCTACAAATAACGGTTGAGGGGAGAGAAGCGCAGCTCCAGGTGCACAGCGAAGCGCCAAGTCCGCCAGTGTAGACTGTTAAACCTATCATAGAATAACTTGGATCATTAATCTGCTCAGTGTCAGCCAGGCCTGCCTTGTTTAGCATCGTCTGGATTCCAATGACTTGATCCTCTCTCCGAGCGTGATGAGGTATCCCTCGCCAGGTTTCGGATGACATTATAAGGTTACTTGCAATACATGGAGGAACGCAGGGCGAGCACATTGACAATTTCAAGATGTTTATTTTGGTTCCTGCACCTGGGTCTCGGTGATCTCATCCCGTTCACCTACCCCGTGGTTCAAAGCTAGACCAGGGGCTCTGTTTGTTTTCATCGGCTACTTAGTGCTTCACCAAATCAGCTTTTTCCCCTTTCTGTAATTATGCAAATTGCCTTTTTATGACTTAATGAGCCCATTTTAGACTAGATGAACTAGGATACCGTTCCTGAGTTTCATAACCAAATTTCTTCTGCATCCTGACAAAACCTTTCCCTCGGCGCCGTGTGGCGAATTGCGCCGTAAACAAAACAAATATTTGTTACCACTGAAGTGACATAGTGTCTTTGTTAACCACAACAATGAACTTCTCTTTTTGCTCTTTTAGGTCTGTTAAAAGATACCCTATATTACCAAAAGTATTGGGACGCCTGCCTTTACACGCACATGGGCCCGGATTCACGTAGATAGGAAGGACTGCCGCTCCAGGTGAGCACACCTAAGGCAATCAATGTCCACTCAGAAACCAACGGGTGCCGGCAATGCACAGAGCATGCAAAAGGAAGGAACGTATATGGACAGCCGCACTCCAATAAGTCTAAAAAAGACGTGCCCTTTATTGGGTAAAAAGAAATGCACTACAAAAAAACAGCATACAGTGGGAAATAAACAGCTGACGCGTTTCACATTGAACCTCAATGCTTAGACTTAGCTATGACTAGGCGTTGAGGTTCAATGTGAAACGCGTCAGCTGTTTATTTCCCACTGTATGCTGTTTTTTTGTAGTGCATTTCTTTTTACCCAATAAAGGGCACGTCTTTTTTAGAACTATTGGAGTCCATATACGTTCCTTCCTTTTGCGGATTCACGTAGAACCGTGTATCTTTGTGCGGGCGTAACGTATCCTATTTATGTTACGCCATCCGCAACTTTGACAGGCAAGTGTCGTATTCTCAAACCAAAGTTGCGGCGGCGTAGCGTAAATAGGCCGGCGTAAGCCCGCCTAATTCAAATGTGGTAGATGTGGGCGTGTGTTATGTAAATTGAATGTGACCCCATGTAAATGACGCTTTTTACGAACGCCGTCCGTGAAAGTATCCCAGTGCGCATGCTCCAAATTAACCCACAAGAAGCCAATGCTTTCGACGTGAACGTAAATGACGCCCAGCCCTATTTGCGAACGACTTACGCAAACGACGTGAAAAATTCGACGCTGGCCCGACGTCCAACATTGGTACGCCTCATGTACGCCTCATATAGCAGGGGTAACTTTACGCCGGGAAAAGCCTAACGTAAACGGCGTATATGTACTGCGTCGGCCGGGCGTACGTTCGTGAATTGCCGTATCTATCTGATTTACATATTTCTAGGCGTAAATCAGCGTACACGCCCCTAGCGGCCAGCGTAAATATGCAGTTAAGATACGATGGCGTAAGAGACTTACGCCGGTCGGATCTAATACAAATCTATGCGTAACTGATTCTAAGGCCTCATTCACACTTGGCGGACTCCGTCGCTACGGAGTCTGCCTGCTTCCGTCGGCTCAGCGGGAGATCAGTCCGCAGATCTCCGCTGAGTCGACGGATGACAAGCTCCTCTCTGCTCACTGAGCGGGGATGGGGCTTGTCAGGCACCGCTGTGTCCTATGGAGCGATCTGATGATCTTACCCGATCCGATCCGCATGGACGGATGGGGACTTGGCCCCCATACGTCTGTTTTTAGCGGGTCGGATGTCAGCGGACATGTCTCCGCTGACATCCGACGCTCCATAGCAATGCATGGAGCGGCCGTTCAGGTCCGTGACAGACGGACCAGAACGGCCCAGTGTGAATGAGGCCTAAGAATCAGGCGCATAGATACGACGGCTCGGACTCAGAGTTACGACGGCGTATCTGGAGATACGCCGGCGTAACTCGTACGAGAATCCGGGCCATGCACTTTAATGGCATCCCAGTTTTATGCCGCGTACACACCATCTTCTCCTTATGCTCCTACGAAGAGTGGTTCCCCTCATCCCTAAAGAAGACACAGCGGTAGTGGTAGGGTCAATCATTAACTCCAGATTGGATTATGCAAATGCCCTTTACCTCGGACTCCCAAAGTACCAGCTCGCCCGGCTCCAAATCATCCAAAACATGGCAGCTCGACTGGTAACAGGGAAAAAACCCTGGGAACCAATCACCCCATCCCTGAGATCCCTCCATTGGCTGCCCATAAAGGACGAGTCACTTTCAAGGCCTTATGCATAACGCACAAATGTGTACACGGAAGCGCGCCCTTAAGTGAGAAAATAAAACAACAAAACCCAAATCGAGTTCTTAGATCAACTAACCAAAAATGATTACAAATTCCCAAAGCCAGAAATAAGACCAAAGGAGAAAGTCGTTTTTCAGTTCAAGGACCTCGACTATGGAATGCTCTACCAACTAATATCCGAATGGAAATTGATCACCTGGCCTTCAGAAAAAAACTAAAGACCCATCTATTCTGAGGGTCAAACTGAAGGAATGTCGGCTCAAACTTGTGTTGCATACACACGGTCACACAAATGTTGTCGGAAATTCCTACAACGCTACGACGAGCCGAGAAAAATGAAGTTCAATGATTCCAAGCATGCGTCAAATTGATTCCGAGCATGCGTAGGCTTTTTGTGCATCAGAATTGGCTATAGACGTTTGGAATTTCCGACAAGAACTTTTGTTGATGGAAAAATTGAGAACCAGCTCTCAAACATTTGTTGTCGGAAATCCCCACCCACATGAACTTTTATGGCATCCCAGTCTTTGCCCCGTAGGGTTCGGTTCAATATTGAGTTGGCCCACCCTTTGCAGCTATAACAGCTTCAACTCCTGGGAAGGTCGTCCACAAGGTTTATCACGGAAGCGTGCTCGCAAAAGCTTTCTACCATGCAAGCTCACATGAAGGTGGAAAGCTTTTGCAAGGAGGAGCCGAGACAGCCACCGAGGGACCCCAGAAAACAGGGTTAGGGGACACTCTGTGCAAAACGAGCTGCACAGTGGAGGTAAGTATAATGCCGCGTACACACCATCACTTTATGTGATGAAAAAAAAATGACGTTTTTAAAAACGTCACTTTAATTGACTGTGTGTGTGGGGAAACGTCGTTTTATGTCTTGTAAAAAACGACCAAAAAAAATTGAAGCATGCTTCAATTTTATGTGTCGTTTTTCAAAAGTGCACTTTTTACTTCACAGAAATTGACCGTGTGTAGCAAAAAACGTTGTTTTCTAAGACGTTTTTTCATCCACGCATGCCCAGAAGCTACTTATGAAGCGAGCTTCAATGGTAAAACGTGATGGAACGTAACCTCACTTTGCAAGATCATTGTGAGAAAACGATGGTGTGTAGGCAACTACGTCTTTGAAAATTGAAGTTTCAAAAACGTCATTTTTTACTTCACAGAAAGTGTCGTTTTTTTTCATCACATAAAGTGATGGTGTGTACGCGGCATTAACATGTTTGTTATTTACAAAAAAAAAAAAAAATTTTGCCTTTAGGCCCCTTTTACACTGGGGTGTTTTTCGAGCGTTATTACAGCGTTTCCCGAGCATTATTCGAGCGAAGCCTTATCTGCAATCCCAATGTGCTGGTAAAGCCATACCTCCCAACATTTTGAGATGGGAATGAGAGACACCTACTTGCAAACGTATATAGGCATAGGACACACACCCTGACACACCCCTTTAAAGGAGAATTAACCAAAAAAAGGTTAATTAAATTCACAAGAACTTTTTTTTTACCACTACTATTCCTTTATATTGGCTTTTAAAATTTACAAATGCAGCAATTTAGAAATTGGATGAAAGTTTAGCGCTGGGAAACACTTTTTGAAAGATAAAAAGTACATTTTATATACATCTATATAGATCAGACCAAAATGAGGGACAAATGAGGAGAATGAGGGACAGAGGGACATTACTCCAAATCAGGGACAGTTGGGAGCTATGGTAAAGCACCTCTAAGACCCTAACGTTTTAGGGCGTTTTTACAGGGCCTCAGTGTGAAAGGGTAAAGCGTTTTTACAGCGCTTTCTATTCATTTCAATGGAGAGGGGCGTTTTTGGAGCATTTTTTTTTCAGCGCCCAAAAGCTCCTCCAAAGATGCTGCTTGCAGGACTCAGTGTGAAAGGTCCATAGAGATGCATTGAGAGCGTTTTATGAGCATTTTAAGAGCGCTATTTTTAACGCTAAAACGCTGTAAAAACGCTTCAGTGTGAAAGAAGTCTAAGGCCTCGTACACACGAGGGGACATGTCCGATGAAAACGGTCCGCGGACCGTTTTCATCGGACATGTCTGCTCGGAGATTTCGGTCTGATGGTTGTACACACCATCAAACCGAAATCCCAGCGGACAGGATACGCGGTGACGTGGCCGCGCCGTTGCCGTGATGATGACACGGCGACGGCGCGACCCTGGAAGGTCAATGCTTCCACCCATGCGTCAAATCACTTCATTCGGCCAAGCGGACATGTCTGGTGAGTCGTACAGACAACCAGTTTCAGCAGACATGTTCGGTCGTGTGTACGAGGCCTTAGGCCTCGTACACACGAGAGGATTTATCCGTGGATACGGTCCAGCGGACCGTTTCCGCGGATAAATCCTCTCGAGGATTTTAGCGGATTTGGATCCGATGGAGTGTACTCACCATAGGATCGAAATCCGCCCGAAATCCCCTCGCGATGACGTGTCACGCCGTCGCCGCGATGATGATCATCGCGGCGACGAGGGCGACGCTGTCATATAAGGAATTCCACGCATGCGTCTAATCATTACGACGCATGCGGGGGATCCCTTCGGACGGATTGATCTGGTGAGTCTGTACAGACCAGCGGATCAATCCGTTGGGATAGATTCAAGCGGATAGATTTGAAAGCATGTCTTCAAATTTATATCCGCTTGAAATCCATCCCAGGGGATAAAAATCCGCGGAAACAGATCCGCTGGATTGTACACACCAGGGGATCTATCCGCTGGAGCCGGTCCGCTGAGATTTTTCAGCGGATGGATTCTATGGTGTGTACGGGGCCTAAGTGTCCCTTTAAGTTCAGCTTTGAGAGGAAGAGAAGCAGCTCGAGAATCTCCAGCAATGTTGGAAGTCAGAAGCATTGAGCTCTTCATGGGCGGCCCCAAGGGCCTTTATTCTTCTCAGTGCAGAGAATTGTTGTCTCTCTTAATTTTAGTCAAGGACCAATAAATGATTATGAACTTTCCTTTTAAGACAAAAAAATGGTTTTCAGTATTCCGTGATTTATAACATGATTGAAAACGACCTTCCTTTTGCAGAGTA
Organism: Rana temporaria; assembly: GCF_905171775.1. Lineage (NCBI taxonomy): Eukaryota > Metazoa > Chordata > Amphibia > Anura > Ranidae > Rana > Rana temporaria. The sequence goes on along the minus strand of NC_053495.1, from coordinate 189,966,579 downwards.
TTGTAAAGTATACACATATGTATTTGTTGGAAGCCTTCTATCCCCAGAGGAATGTCTTCACTTCTTCATAATCAGTAATATGCTTACATCATAGCAGGCCCGGAGACCTCACTTCCAATCTCAAACCGTCCCCGGTACTGACAGAGAGAGCCGAGCGAGGGGCTATGCTGTTACTACATGAAACATTGTACAATCCTTATCTGCAGATCAGTGGCATGCCATTCACCAATCAATAATTAGATTAAATAAAAAAAGCTTTACATTGTTCCTACAGAAGAATGAAGAAACTGATGCCGCGTACACACGATCATTTTTCCGCATGAAAAAAAACGACGTTTCAGCATGTAGAAAAAACGTTGTTTTCCCAACTTCATCATTAAAACGACATTGCCCACACACCATCGTTTTAAAAAAATGATCTAGCAAAGCACGGTGACGTACAACACGTACGACGGCACTATAAAGGGGAAGTTCCATTCGCCTTTGGGCTGCTTTAGCTGATTACTTGTTAGTAAAAGACGATTCGCGCTTTTCTGTCTGTTACAGCGTGATGAATGTGCTTATTCCATTATGAACGGTAGTTTTACCTGAACGAGCGCTCCCGTCTCATAACTTGCTTCTGAGTCTGCGCAGATTTTTCACATCGTTAAAGCCCACACATGACCATTTTTTACAACCCAAAAAACGTTGTATCTGCCAAATGTGACACCGGAGCTAGATTCACGTAGCTCTTACGTCGGCGTATCTATTGATACGCTGTTTAAGTCAGAAGATGCGCCGTCGTATCTATGCGTGCTATTCACAGAGCTAGATACGCCTGAATTTCAGCTTCCTCCGACCGACATAAGTGTTAGTACGCCGTCGTATCTACGGTGCATATTTACGCTGGCCGCTAGGGGCGCTTCTGTAGATTAACTTGTATAATATGTAAATTACCTAGATACGCCGATTCACGAACGTACTTGCGCCCGCTACGCCGTTTACGTAAGGCTGACGTCCGGCGTAACGTTAAAGTACGGACGTACTTTAATGTTACAGCCAATGTTAGAGTATGGACGCCGGAACAGCCGTCAAATTTTACGTTGTTTACGTAAGTGGTACGTGAATGTGGATGTGCGTAGGTTACGTTCACGTCGAAAGCATTGAGCCGACGTATCTTAGGGAGTATATGCGACGTGACTCTGAGCATGCGCACGCATGCGAGGATCGTTAGTGAAAAAATGTACATGGGGTCACGGCTACGTAGTATACAACACGCCCACTACCTTCCACATTTGAATTAGGCGGGCTTATGCCTGCCTATTTACCCTACGCCGGCGCAACGTACGGCGCCAGATCTTTGTGAATAATGGTCTGGGCGCCCTATTTTACGTCGGCGTAGCGCATATGAGATGCGATACGCCGGCCAAAATATACGCCGAGCTACGTGAATCCAGCTCTTACACTTTAGCTAGTAAAACGCAGCAGGATGTGCTTTTTTTGGGCGCTATGACCAATAGCTTATTCTTGCTTTCACCTTTTCTTTGACAGCCACAATAGAAGATGACATAACCTTTCCTAAATGTTACATAAAAAACAGATTTGTCGTTTGCAGTTTCCACCTTGCAGCCTCCGGCTCATACAACCCCGGCTCTGCCTATAGCGGTATTAATGGCTGCTCTTTAATTTACTTTTTAAAATGCAGGCCAAGTGTCTAAGATCGGTGTTTTCTCTGCTGTAAGGTGCGTTTACCGGTAAGTCGAAGGCTTTGTTCCTAAACAAAGTGATTAAACATCCCGGGCGAATAATTATAGCTTGAAAGATGTCAGACATAACATTCCTGCCGTGTCAATTTGGGCTATTATGCCTTCATTGTAAATACGCCTAAGAAATAAACAGCATAGTACGGTGGAGCCTACAATTTCTGGGCCCTTGTGCCGTCAGAGAGGGGATCAGACATTTAATATATGTATTTTAAAAATAAATGCCCCTTTAGTTTTCCCCTCAACAGATCCGATCTTAAATTAATAGGGCTTTCCATTTCTCAACACAAACCGCCCATTCACTTCTGACCTCTGGAGAAGTTGGCGCGAATCGGTTTAGCGACAAAAGTCCAGCGTTAGTCGTTTTTGGTGCTGAGCTTTTGGCCCCCAAAAAGTTGTGAATAGAAAATGTCTACGGAGCCTCTAACCTCTTCCTAACATGCACACTGAAGCTGATAAAAGCTATAACAAAACACCAGTAGCTTTGCAGGGAGCCTTTCAAAGTTTTTTAGCGTTTTTGCAATAGCTTTAATCAGCGTTTTTCAGTGTAGCTTTTTTTTCCCCCAATGGATTAAAAAACCCAAAAAAACGTTGGCACCAGCGTTTTTGAGAATTTTTAAGCGTTTTTCAGCGTTTTGCGTTTTTCAGAGTTTTTTTCCCGCCAAAAACCGGCACTTTGAACGCAAATTTCGGGCGTTCAGAAAAAAGCCAATAAACTCCAAAGCTCGTTAACACTAAAAAACGCCCAGGTGTGCATGGGCACATAGGCTAACATAGAGTTCAGTTTATGGGCTTTAAAAAAAAAAGCCATAACGCCAATAAATTACAGTTTATCAGCTTCAGTGTGCATGGAGCCTTACAATTTAAAAGATATCTAAACCCAAAAGCAAACGTTGATCTATTGCAGCTTAGCAGTCCTAATGCCCCGTACACACGAGCGGAATTCCCGTTGGAAAAAAGTTGGAGGTTGAATTCCTCTCAAGCCTGCCTTGCATACACACGGTCACACAAAAGTTTGGTGAAACTTTTGACTGCCAAGAACACGATGATGTAAAAGACTACGATGAGCCGAGAAAATGAAGTTCATATATAAAAGTAAGCAAAAATGATTCAAACATTTTACCATGGCTTATGAGAAAGAGACCGTGGTCTCTTTCTCATAAGCCATGGTAAAATGTTTGAATCATTTTTGCTTACTTTTATATCGTTCCATCCCCTACCCGGTCCATATTCTTTCCCGTACCCCCCTTCCCTCCCCATGTTCCCATCCTGGTTTTTCTTTCCTCCCCCCCCCCTTTCCTTCTTCCCCTCTCCTAGATACTGCCATTTTCCTCACGAGGTGTTGTGGACACAATACTCATCCTGAACGGTAACCAATTATCATTTAATTAATTATTTTACCAGAGAGCGATATATATTCCCAGTGGCGTATCGTGGGGGGTGCCAGGGGGGCCACCGCCCCGGGCGCAAAATTTAGAGGGGCGCTGTCACAAGTGTGGAGAGGAGGGAGCACCAACAACAGATGGAACATAGGAACATATGCATAATGTCACCACTCCAGGCTTTACCAGTCATTATCAAGCACACTCTCCTCTTCCCTACAGCCACCGCTGTCTCACACAGTGGATCATGTGACCAGATTGGAGCTAGCTGAAAATAGGTAAGTCCATGGGTCAGGGAGGTGCAAATTACTTGCCTCGCCCCAGGCACTGACAACCCATGCTACGCTAACTGTATATTCCCCCTCGTCCGCCACGGGGGTTCCACTTTTTGAGCCGATGTCCAGGCCATGGACCTAAACCGGTGAGCAGTTTGACGCATTTTTTCTGTGTCATTGACTGCATGTAGTATGTTTATATTATTTATATTGTTTGTTATATTTTTGCTAGTTCATTGTATTGTATTATTCTTTGTATAGATATTCCTCCTGAAGAAGCGGTCTTCCCGCGAAACCGGTTGAGGCCTGCAGCCTTCCTCCACCACAACCGATCTGTGACGGGGCTCCGTCATTTACTATCATTGCTCTGACTCTGGGGTTTGGCTCAAATGATTTTAGTTTGTATATTTTGATGTATATTAAATTATTTTTTATATTACCTACGTGTTTTGTTATCAGTACCTTGAAAGTTTAATCAACCAGTCCTTTCTGAGTGACCATTTTAGGGTATAGGTGGTAATAGCAACTACCACCCTATGTTCACTTAGAGCCCATTCACATCTAGGCGACAAAACGCCCGACGCCGGACGCTTGTGCCGCTAGAGGGGAGAATTCCCATTGCTGTCTATGGAGATGGTTCACATCTCATAGACGCCGTACGCCTGCCGCCTGAAAAAAAGTCCCGGACCCTTTTTTTCAGGCAGCATTGGCGTTCGGCCATACAAAGCAATGGCAAGGCTTTGTAAAAAAAAAAAAAAAAAGTTACACACTCGCGGCAAAATACGCTGCGTACGCGGCGTATCTTGTTGCGGAGGTGTGAATGGAGCCTTAGTATAATTTTTCATAATTCCTATGGATGATGGTACTATGATATTTTTATTAATGAGACTTAACAGAGGCTATACTTATTTTTCGATGGAACGAATTATGCTTACAATCCAAGGTTTTACTGGATATAGATCAGACCAAAATGAGGGACAAATGAGGAGGAAAGAGGGACAGAGGGACATTGTTCCAAATCAGGGACATTTGGGAGCTATGAGACTGTACATTATGGCCCAGATTCTCAAAGGAGATACGACGGCGTATCTCCTGATACGCCGTTGTATCTCTGAGTCTGAGCCGTTGTATCTATGCGCCTGATTTATAGAATCAGTTACGCATAGATTTCTACTAGATCCGACCGGCGTAAGTCTCTTACGCCGTCGAATCTTAACTGCATATTTACGCTGGCGTCTAGGGGCGTGTATGATGATTTACGCCTAGAAATATGTAAATCAGCTAGATACGTGAATTCACAAACGTACGCCGGGCCGACGCAGTACAGATACCCTGTTTACATTAGGCTTTTCCCGGCGTAAAGTTACCCCTGCTATATGAGGCGTACATGCGGCGTACCAATGTTAAGTATGGACGTCGTTCCCGCCTCGAATTTTGAAAATTTTACGTCGTTTGCGTAAGTCGTCCGTGAATGAATAAAAAACTTATATAGCGCGGCACATGCGAACCGAATCGCCTCTGGGCGCTTGTTGTTCCTGTCTCCTTTGATATCAAAAGAGATGAGTCTTGATCTTTCTCCTGAACGTTAGGTGATTTTCCTCCAACCGAATGCTGGTTGGTAAAGCGTTCCATAGTCTGGGACCCTGGACCGCGAATCTTCTTTCTCCTTTGGACTTGTAATTGGCTTTTGGGATTTGGAGCAGATTTTGGTTGGTGGATCGCAGAATGCGATTGGAGTTGTGAGCTTTTATTTTTTCGCATAGATAATGGGGAGCATTCCCATGGATACATCTATGCGTTAGACAGAGTGCTTTAAAAACAATTCTGTCTTTAACTGGCAACCAATGAATGGGGCTGGACGTCATTTACGTTCACGTCGAAACCAATACGTCCTTGCGGCGTACTTTGGAGCAATGCACACTGGGATATGTCCACGGACGGGGCATGCGCTGTTCGTAAAAAGCGTCATTTACGTAGGGTCACATAACATTTACATAACACACGCCCACATCTTCCAAGTTTGAATTAGGCGGGCTTACGCCGGCCTATTTACGCTACGCCGCTGCAACTTACGGAGCAAGTGCTTTGAGAATACTGCACTTGCCCGTCTAAGTTGCGGAGGCGTAACGTAAATAGGATACGTTACGCCCGCACAAAGATACGAGAATCTGGGCCTATAACTTTGTAGCAAGTCATAAAAAAAAGAAAGTAATTTAAAAGAAAGAACGAAAAACTTATTCTTTAGCCTCTAATATAACAGGTATAAATCAATACACTCTTTACATTTCCTATAAGACAGGTGCTCTTTAATAGGTAGCCGTCAATTCCAGTCTCTTTGGTAACGCAGCAACTGAACCCTGAAATCCTTCACATAGGTGGGTGATCCCTATTCCCGGCCTGGAGCTCTCACACCTGCCTGTGTATGGAGATAGGATCAGCGAGGAGAGATGAGTAGAGACAGAACTCCAGCAACTGGACAGCTGCCACGGGCCGTCTGACTGCCATGATCCAGCTATATTTGGCCGCTGATTAGCGAAGGCGAAAAACACTCCACAGAGGCCAACTCTCACACATAGTCCGTCCGCCCGCCGCAGTCTTGGAGATATCACAGATCCAGAACAGCCGAGGTTCACAATTCCCAGAATGAGATAGAATGAGTCACTGAATATTCCAGGTGAAGGCCTCTTCCATGCACAGAGAGGATCAACTGATGATAAAAGATGCGTTTATACAACGCATGGCAATGCACCTGCTCTATGTAAAGTGCGTTGTTGTGCCATTCATTGTAAAGGTACCCCAATGCACTGTACACAAAAGTTTTAACACATGTGCGATTTGTTTTGACACAAAACGAAATTCAAAATAAATTTTTGTTATTCGGAGATTCGGATGGATCACAATAGTAACAAATCTGAAATAAATTATAACGAAAACATCAAATTTATTAATTTGCTACTTCAGAGGGTTTTGTAAGTTCAATAATTTGTGTCACACTCTGTATTGTTATGATTTCCCAAAGTCAGAAATGTACCACTTTGTGTAAAAAAATAATTTTCATTTTCTTTCTACATTTTTCCAAAAACTTGTGTAAAAAAATGACATGTTCAAAAGACTCATTATGCCTTCTAGATTACTGTATTTATCGGGCTATAACGCGCCCCGGCGTATAGCGCGCACCCCCGAACTTAAAGGAAGATTCCTGCAAAAAAAAAATACTTAGTTTGGATGCCCCTCGTCGGTGTCTTGCCTTCGTCCATCGCGTCCTCCCCGTCGTCCATTGGCGGCCTTGTCCGGTCCGGCGTCCTTCTGCGGCCATCCCCGCTCGATCCTCGCTTCCCGCGCTGTGTTCAAACCACTGCGCCCACATATACCGAGCGGAGTACACTCGGGTATAGTCGGGTGGGCTCGTACAGTACAGGGGGGACAGGGGGGACATTATCCGCCGGGGGATTTTTTCTCCTCTCACCATCCGCATGACAGGGGGGAACTCCCGATATGAAAGTGAAAGTGTCCTGTCCTCTCAGCCGCAGTGCCGCCCCTGCACCCACTCCTGCCCCGAGGCCTGGCCTTGTTGGCCTTGTCTGGAATCCGGCCCTGGGTATAAGCCAATAAATACGGTATGTGTTGGGGTGTTTGCTTTCCAAAATGTGGTCATTTTGTGGGCATTTCTATTGTCCTGGTGCTCCAGGGCCTTCAAAAGTGTGATGCCACGTACAGACGATCATTTTTCGGGTTCTAAAAAATGAAGTTTTTTTAATGTCATTAAAAACGATCGTGTGTGGTCTTCAGAGCATTTTTCGGGTTGTAAAAAATGGGCAAAAAAAAATTCGAACATGCTCAATTTTTTAACGATGTTTTTAACGTTGCCGTTTTTCATGTTGTAAAAAATGGTCGTGTGTGGGCTTTAACGACGTGAAAAATCCGCGCATGCTCAGAAGCTATGTTATGAGACGGGAGCGCTCGTTCTGGTAAAACTAGCGTTCGTAACGGAGATAGCACATTCATCACGCTGTAACAGACAGAAAATCACGAATCGTCTTTTACTAACACGAAATCAGCTAAAGCAGCCCAAAGGGTGGCGCCATCCGCATGGAACTTCCCCTCTATAGTGCCGTCGTACGTGTTGTACGTCACCGCGCTTTGCTAGAGCATTTTTTTTTAGGATCTAGTGTAGGCAAGGTCGTTTTAATGATCAAGTTGAAAAAAATGTCATTTTTTTCTAAAGCCTGAAAAACGTAATTTTTTAGAACCCGAAAAATGACCGTGTGTACGCTGCATAAGGCTTCATTCACACTGCGTGATTTTGGCGCCATTTTTTTTACGCAAATTTGTACAGGTCAAAAGGTCACCAATGTAAAAAGCAGAAAAAAAATGCCCAAATCTCACCAAATTGAGCTACAAGAGAAGCTCCAGAACTTTTTTGAGCTTCAGGCGGGATATCACAATAGTAACAACTCTGAAATAAATTATAACGAAAACATCAAATTCATTCATTTCCTACTTCAGAGGGTTTTGAAAGTTCAATAATTTGTGTCACACTCTGTATTGTTATTATTTGCCAAAGTCAGAAATGTACCACTTTGTGTAAAAAAATGTAAAAAATAATGCGTTTTCATTTTCTTTCTACATTTTTCAAAAACTTGTGGAAAAAAATGACATGTTCAAAAGACTCTCATTATGCCTCCTAGATTATGTGGGCGTGTCTATTGTCCTGGTGCTTCAGGCCCTTCAAAAGTGTAAGGCTGCATTCATGCTGCACGATTTTTGCCGCCATTTTTTTACGCGATTTTGTACAGGTTAAAAGCTTGCCAATGTAAAAAGCAGAAAAACGCCCAAATCTGCCCAAATTGAGCTACAAGAGAAGCTCCAGAACTTTTTTGAGCTTCAGGCGGGATATCACAATAGTAACAACTCTGAAATAAATTATAACGAAAACATCAAATTCATTAATTTCCTACTTCAGAGGGTTTTGAAAGTTCAATAATTTGTGTCACACTCTGTATTGTTATTATTTGCCAAAGTCAGAAATGTACCACTTTGTGTAAAAAAATGTAAAAAATAATGCGTTTTCATTTTCTTTCTACATTTTTCAAAAACTTGTAGAAAAAAATGACATGTTCAAAAGACTCTCATTATGCCTCCTAGATTATGTGGGCGTGTCTATTGTCCTGGTGCTTCAGGCCCTTCAAAAGTGTAAGGCTGCATTCATGCTGCACGATTTTTGCCGCCATTTTTTTACGCGATTTTGTACAGGTTAAAAGCTTGCCAATGTAAAAAGCAGAAAAACGCCCAAATCTGCCCAAATTGAGCTACAAGAGAAGCTCCAGAACTTTTTTGAGCTTCAGGCGGGATATCACAATAGTAACAACTCTGAAATAAATTATAACGAAAACATCAAATTCATTCATTTCCTACTTCAGAGGGTTTTGAAAGTTCAATAATTTGTGTCACACTCTGTATTGTTATTATTTGCCAAAGTCAGAAATGTACCACTTTGTGTAAAAAAATGTAAAAAATAATGCGTTTTCATTTTCTTTCTACATTTTTCAAAAACTTGTAGAAAAAAATGACATGTTCAAAAGACTCTCATTATGCCTCCTAGATTATGTGGGCGTGTCTATTGTCCTGGTGCTTCAGGCCCTTCAAAAGTGTAAGGCTGCATTCATGCTGCACGATTTTTGCCGCCATTTTTTTACGCGATTTTGTACAGGTTAAAAGCTTGCCAATGTAAAAAGCAGAAAAACGCCCAAATATGCCCAAATTGAGCTACAAAAGAAGCTCCAGAACTTTTTTGAGCTTCAGGCGGGGTATCACAATAGTAAGAACTCAATAAAAATAAATTATAACGAAAACATCAAATTCACTAATTTGCTTTGTAAGTTCAATAATTTGTGTCACACTCTGTATTGTTATGATTTGCCAAAAGTCGCAAAGCATCAAAGTCACATTGAAGTTGCAAGTCGCAATGCAAAGTTGCACTGGAAGTCGCACAACTTTGGGGTCCCAGGAGTGTAAACCGAGCTTTAGCCTAAGTCCACATGGGTGCAGTAAACCGAATGCGATTCGAACAGGTATAGTACCGCATTCCTGTTCAAATCACATGCGATTCTTTGCTGTGTGATTTGAACCCATTGATTTTGTATGGCTCAAATCGCACCGCACTTTTTTTTTTTTACCTCACTGGAATCGGATCGCATTGGGTGTTCACACCCATGCGATTCGATTCTGCCAATCGTGCTGCATTTTGTGAACCATTTTTGAGGTTTTGTTAAGTTAACATTGACACCTGCAGCGGTTTGCACAAATGGAGTGCGATTGTGATGCGGTGTGGAAAATGCACAGGAATCGCTGCGAATCCCGCACCATGTCAGCATAAACCTAGGCTTAATGTTTGAAGTATCTGAAATAACACAACGAATGAATCCGAATCTTCCAAAATAATGAATCCGAATATACAAAACCAATTCCGAAAACAAATCATTCTAACAGAACGACTATGACGGAATAAAATCATCAAATTCAAGGCTTTTTTCTCCGAGAATAGGTGCAGGTACTCGCCCGTTCCTAGTCGATGACAGCGGACCGCCCTTTACCACGTGTCACCTTAGTCCAATGACGGAGCGATCAGTTGTCGACAAACCGGAGCATGTCCGGTCCAGCTCTCTCCTCTCCTCACACCGATCCGCACAGCGTGTGAGGAGAGGAGGGAGCCGGTGCAGCAGCACGAGTGGGCTGTCTCTGGAGTGTTGCCAGCGGTTTAGACATTAATGGTTGTATAATTATGCATATGAGCGTATCATTTTTTTTTTTTTGGTGGGGGAGTGGATCTTGGGTGGGAGTTCCCACACTTTTTTCCCCAGGACTTGACCCCTGTCTGAACAAACTCCTTCATGGCAGGACCACCGGCTATTGTTTTATGAAAACTACAGACTTTAAAGAGGAACTGCAGTCGGCTCACATAATTTGTAATAACATATTTGCCATTCTGAAGCTTCCCTCCAACCACTTTGCATATTATTTTATATATATTGTGATTCTGTACTTGCCAATAATGCTGCATAAATCTCCTTCCACTGAGTCTGTCTGCCGCCATTTTAACTGTGGGCAGTTGAAGCTGCTGCCTGTTCACTTCCTGGATTGACACAGACACACAGAGGCACACCTCCAGCTCTGCGGCTAGGGTTGCCACCTGTCTGGGATTCACCCGGACAGTTCGGGTTTGGAATCATGCGTCCGGGTTTCAGATAGCCTGAAACCCGGACACATTATTCAGACCGCACTATGGCTTCCTAGCAGGGTTACTGGCTGCAGTTGTGTAAGCCGAGAGTGTCTGTTACACTCTCTTTCACACTGCACAAAGCCAACACTATCAAATCCTCCCCCCCCCCCCCCCCACACACAGACAAGAGAGGGCTCAATCTAATCCTCTTTCTCCTACCCCTACCCCTCTGTGTCTGCCCACACTTCAATCCCCAGGACTGTGCCTCAGAAAAGGAAAGTGGGGGCCAGAAATTTGATGTCTAAATGCTTCAGATACATCTGGATGAGAGGTGCTGCCTGCCAAGGGGTGAGTGAGCTCACCATCCATCCCTGTCTGTGACTGAAGTCTCCCCCCCTTCTCTCTCCTGCCTCTGAGAGCGAGCACTAAGGTAAATCAGGGTTCTCAGAGCACCCCTTACATCAGAGTTTCCACCAGAGGCCACAGTGTCCCCCCTTTCATCAGAGTCCTTTCCGTACATCAGAGTTCTCAGTGTTCCCCCTTAAATCAGGGTTCCCAGAAAATCCTTTATGTTAGAGTTCTCAGAGCTCTCCCTTACATCAGAGTCGGCAAAGTCCCACCTTAGGCCCCGTACAGACGACCGAACATGTCTGCTGAAACTGGTCCGCGGACCAGTTTCAGCAGACATGTTCGGTCGTGTGTAGGCCCGAGCGTGCAGGATTCCAGCAAACATTTGCCCGCCGGGCCTTTTCCCAGCGGGCAAATATTTCTGGACTTGTTTTAAAACAGTCCGCTGGAATCCTGCCCGCTCGGACATGTTCGTCGTCTGTACAGACCTACCGTACATGTCCGAGCGCCCGCCGTCCCTCGCATGCGTCGAATGACTTTGACGCATGCGTGGAAGCATTTAACTGGCAGGGCCGCCCACGTCGCCGGGTCATCGTCGCAGCGACGGCGCGGATACGTTTACGCGCGGATTTCTGTACGATGGTTAGTACAGCCATCGTACAGAAAGCCCCGGGCAGACATGTACGGTGAAAACGGTCCGGCGGACCGGTTTCACCGTACATGTTTGCCCGTGTGTACGCGGCATTACAGTGAAAGGGAACTCTGTGAGTTCAGATGTAAAAGGGGAACTCTGCGGATTCAGATGTAAAAGGGGAACTCTGCGGATTCAGATGTAAAAGGGGAACTCTGCAGACTCTGATGTAAAAGGGACACTCTGTGGACTCAGATGTAAAAGAGGAACTCTGCGGATTCAGATGTAAAAGGGGAACTCTGTGGATTCAGATGTAAAAGGGACACTCTGTTGGCTCTGATATAAAAGGGGAACTCTGTGGATTTAGATGTAAAAGGAGAACTCTGCAGAATCGGATGTAAAAGGAGAACTCTGTGGACTATGATGTAAAAGGGACACTCTGTGGACTCTGATGTAAAAGGGGAACTCTGCGGATTCAGATGTAAAAGGGGAACTCTGTGGATTTAGATGTAAAAGGAGAACTCTGCGGACTCTGATGTAAAAGGAGAACTCTGCAGACTCTGATGTAAAAGGAGAACTCTGTAGACTCTGATGTAAAAGGGGAACTCTGTGGATTCAGATGTAAAAGGAGAACTCTGTGCACTCTGATGTAAAAGGGGAACTCTGCAGACTCTGGTGTAAAAGGAGAACTCTGCAGACTCTGATGTAAAAGGGACACTCTGTGGATTCGGATGTAAAAGGGGAACTCTGCGGATTCAGATGTAAAAGGGGAACTCTGCGGATTCAGATGTAAAAGGGGAACTCTGTTGGCTCTGATATAAAAGGGGAACTCTGTGGATTCAGATGTAAAATGGGAACTCTGTGGATTTAGATGTAAAAGGGGAACTCTGCAGACTCTGATGTAAAAGGAGAACTCTGTGGACTCTGGTGTTAAAGGGGGACTCTTGTGATTAACTTCATATGATTAGAAATGTTATTTCATTGCAAAATATGTATAGTTCGGGTTTGACTTGATAAAAAGGTGGCAACCCTAACTGCAGATCTCATTGGCCCTCTTATGACTCACCCCCCTCCCTTCCTGGCAAACTCTCAGTGAGTGAGAGATAGAGCTGTGCATGATGTCATAAGCCTAGGATAATGACAGGAAACAGGAAGTGGGCTGTATAAGGGATTTACTGGCAGAAAAAAAAAGTTTTACTATCCAAAAGATAAAACAACAACAAGGGCAGAAGATTTAATAAATGGAAAGATGAAAAAATGACTGAAAAAAAGATCAAAAACAAATGTAAAATACCATTTCCATCTTCTATCAGAGATTCTTTGGCTCTCCTATAATATAAACCTGAAGTCAGCTGTCTGTTGGGTATTTTCCAGTTCTATAGATGTTGATCATTAATTACTGTTTAGTGTCTTTTGGTTGACATTAATTACTATTTTTTTTTCTTTTTTCTGTATACGGCGAGCCTTCCAGATGCAGGTCCGGCAGGATTAGCGGGTGAAAATGTCTTTCTATTACCATTATACAAACATGGAAATTGAACGGTAATTACTGAAATTGGCCCATTGTGGACAATGCTGGCGGGCCTTTCAGAATAGTAACATATCATTAATGCGGTAATAGCAGCCTTAAATGTACCCCATTGTTACCCAAAATCCCAGCCATTGCCACAGATAATTCAACCCATTTTACCTTAAAAGCTTGTGACCTGCGCTATTATCCGAGGAAGAAAACAGTTTGTTAACCGCGCTATTTGTGTGAGGCCGCCGCTTTCCCCCCCGCGATACATCAAGACAACAATTCCAACCAATTTATTAATGAAGTCTTTGTGTTTTGGCCTCACAAGGTTCACTCCTTTGATGTACGGAATCTTCAGCATTAAATGAAAATCACATTTATAAAATAGATTTGAATGTAAAGGTATATTGTACATGGAATTGTGCATATCAACGCGGTATATTTAACCATTTCAGCCCCTAAATGACCGAGCCATTTTTTGCGATACGGCACTGCTTTGCTTTAACTGACAATTGCGCGGTCGTGCGATGTGGCTCCCAAACAAAATTGACGTCCTTTTTTCCCCACAAATAGAGCTTTCTTTTGGTGGTATTTGATCACCTCTGTGGTTTTTATTTTTTGCGCCATAAACAATAATAGAGCGAAAATTTTGAAAAAAAGCAATATTTTTTTACTTTTTGCTATAATAAATATCCCCCAAAAATATATATAAAAAATATTTTTTTCCTCAGTTTAGGCCAAAACGTATTCTTTTACTTATTTTTCGCACAAGTTATAGGGCCAGATTCACATAGAATTGCGTTACGCTGCGGCGGCATTACGTATCCCATTTACGTTACACCGCCGCAAGTTTACAGCGTAAGTGCTTGATTCACAAAGCACTTACCTGTAAACTTGCGGCGGCGTAACGTAAATCCGCCCGGCGCAAGCCCGCCTAATTCAAATGGGGCAGGGACCATTTAAATTAGGCGCGTTCCCGCGCCGAACATACTGCGCATGCTCCGTCCCTAAAATTCCCCTTCATGCATTGCGCTAAATGACGTCGCAAGGACGTCATTGGTTTCGACGTTAACGTAAATGGCGTCCAGCGCCATTCACGGACGACTTACGCAAACGACGTGAAATTAAAAAATTTGGCGCGGGAACGACGACCATATTTAACATTGTTTAGACCACCTAGAGGGCATGCTTAGTTTTACGTGACGCATCTCTACGGAAACGACGTAAATTTAGATCGACGGGCAAAGCGGACGTTCGTGAATCAGCGTAACTAATCATTTGCATATTCTACGCCGACCGCAATGGAATCGCCACCTAGCGGCCAGCCTAGAATTGCAGCTACACCTGTCAGAAACACAGTTACACCTGTCGGATCTTAGGGCTATCTATGCGTAACCTGATTCTATGAATCAGTCGCATAGATACGACAATCGTATCTCAGAGATACGACGGCGTATCAAGAGATACGCCGTCGTATCTCTTTTGTGAATCTGGCCCATAGCGTCTACAAAATAGGGGAACGTTTTATGGCATGTTTATTAATGTTTTTTTTTTTTTACTAGTAATGGCGGCGATCTACGATTTTTATCTGTACTGCGACCTTATGGCGAACACTTCGGACACTTTTGACACATTTTTGGGACCATGGGCATTTTTATAGCGATCAGTGCTATAAAAATGCATTGATTACTGTAAAAATATCACTGGCAGGGAAGGGGTTAACACTAGGGGGCCGAGGAAGGGGTTAATTATGCTCCCTAGGTGTGTTCTAACTGAAGGGGGGGTGGGACTGACTAGGGGAAATGACAGATCGCTGTCGCGGTTGCGCGCCCCTAGTGGCTGAAATTACGGAATAAAAAGCAATATTTTTTACTTTTTGTTACAATAAATATCCCCCAAAAATATATAAAAAAACATTGTTTCGCCTCAGTTTAGGCCGATACGTATTCTTCTACATATTTTTGGTAAAAAAAAAAACGCAATAAGCGTTTATTGATTGTTTTGCGTAAAAGTTATAGCGTTTACAAAATAGGGGATAGTTTTATGGCATTTTTATTAATATATATATTTTTTTACTAGTAATTTTTATGGTGACTGCGACATTATGGCGGACACTTCGGACACTTTTGACACCATTTTGGGACCATTGTCATTTTTACAGCGATTAGTGCTATAAAAATGACTGACTGGGAGTACAGGGAGATCGCTGTTCCTGATCACTAGGAACAGCAGATCTCTCTCTACTCCCCTGACAGAATGGGGATCTGTTTGTTTACATTGACAGATCCCCGTTCTGGATCTCTGTGGAGCGATCGCAGGTGGCCATCAGATATTGCGGCCGCCGACAACACACAACAGCTTCCCCGCTGTGCAGCGGGCACGCGCGTGCCTGCTATAGTTTTTAAAGGGACCGACGTACAGCTACGGCGATTTTCAGGATCGAGCCGACCTGCCGCAGTATGATGATGGCGGCTGCTCGGCAATCGGTTAATCACGATATACAGGAGATGCTATATGTGTACAGCCTATTGATGTGTTATCTATATATAATCCAGGCATTTGTTATAATTGAATTATTAATATGTATATAACGTGCGGTCCCGTGCGTTTTTATTCTGCATCAAAAACACATGGAGAGTGTTTAGCATTTATTCCAATGGCCCTACTTCACACCAGTGCAGTGACTTCTAGTGCAGTCAACAAAAAGTAGAACATGTTGGATTTTTTTCTGAATGGAACGCATCTGTAATGCGACAAAATGCATTAACCCTAGGTTCACACTTCCGCATGTGTTTTTGAAAAGTTGCATGCACTTTTTTTTTTGCAAAAACGCAGGCACGGCAGCCCATTGAAATAAATGGGCTGCTGCGCCTGCGCAAATGTGGCCCGCAAACACGAAGAAATGTGAACCTAGGTTAAAAATGCACCGTACCTGTCTTCAATTGAGATAAAGAAAAAAAGAGGGGGGAAAAACGCACTGGAATGCATTAAAAACGCACATGCAGAATCGCACCGGAAATTGTGGTGTGAACCGGCCGTTAAGAGTAGATTTAAATGTATCTTTCCTCTGAAGCCCCGTTCGAGTTCAGATTGTGCTTCAGAAGCAATTGACAAGCAGTGAGGAGATGTGATGTGATGCCTCGTCACCACCTGTTTTACTCCATTTTTGTCTGCAAATGCGCTGCAGCCACTTGCATCACATGTTGGGTAGATTTTGCCACGGGCACAAAGTGAAGCACCATGACCGTGGCATGTAAAGACCCCCATTCGTTGCCTATTGCAGCTTAAGGGGCGGGGGGCAGTTGGGAGGTGGTAAAGCGCATTTTTACCGCCCCCAATTGCATGTCTAAATAAGGCCTAAGTCTATTTTTCATAATGTATATGTCATGCTGGCGACATGGACCCTCCATCTTCCATATAAAGGTAGCTCAGGAGAGGAAGTTCACATACCTGAGAAGTGTGGGCCAACAGCAGGTTTTGGTAGAAGAAAGCACCATGGGCCATGTAGAGCTGGAACTGGATCTGTGGAGCAGGAACCAAGCTGGGTCATACTGGAGGATGTAAGACTATGAATGGATGAGAAGAAGGAGTTGAATCATGACTCACCAAAAAGTGAGGGTGGTCCCACGTGAGGGCAGGTGACACTGGACCCCCCAATGGCGTGGAGTCAGTCAATATTCACCAGGGACCCCCTCACAGAGATTTGTACTTAGCTGCACCCTGCTCTAGCACTACAGAGCATAACCCAGGTAGGCACCAGAAAGTAGGATTGGAGCAGGCTGGTGTACTGTAGATAGCTGTGGAGAGGAACGATTAACAAAGAACAATCCAGAGGTCGTGGTTGGATGTGTACATGGTAAACAGAATATTAGCCAGAGGTCAGGGCCGGCAACAGGCACAGATAACCAGGATACTAGCTGGAGATTAGGACAGGCAGAGGAGACAGATAACCAGGATACTAGCTGGAGGTCAGGGGAGGCAACAGACACAGATAACCAAGATACTAGCTGTAGGTCAACGCAGGCAATGGACACAGATAACCAGGATACTAGCTGAGGGTCAAGTAAGGCAAAGGAGACAGATAACCAGGATATTAGCTGGGGGGGGGGGGTCAAGGCAGGCAATGGCCACAGATAACCAGGATACTAGCTGAGGGTAAAGGCAAGCAATGGACACAGATAACCAGGATACAAGCTGGAGGGTCAAGGCAGGCAAAGGACACAGATGACCAGGATACTAGCTGTAGGTCAGTGCAGGCAACAGACACAGATAACCAGGATACTAGGAAGAGGTTAGGGCAGGCAACAGACACAGATAACCAGGATACTAGCTGGAGGTCAAGGCAGGCAACAGACACAGATAGCTAGGATAAGAGCTAGAGGTCAGGGTAGGCAGAGGACACAGATAACCAGGATACTAGCTGGAGGTCAAGGCAGGCAACAGACACACATAACCAGGATACTAGCTGGGGGGTCAAGGCAGGCAACGAACACAGATAACCAGGATACTAGCTGGAGATTAGGGCAGGCAACAGAAACAGATAACCATGATACTAGCTGAAGGTCAAGGCAGGCAACGGACACAGATAACCAGGATACTAGCTGGAGATTAGGGCAGGCAACAGACACAGATAGCCAGGATACTAGCTGGAGATTAGGGCAGGCAACAGACACAGATAGCCAGGATACTAGCTGGAGATTAGGGCAGGCAACAGACACAGATAGCCAGGATACTAGCTGGAGGTCAAGGCAGGCAACAGACACAGATAACTAGGATACTAGCTGGGGGGGGGGGTCAAGGCAGGCAA
This sequence comes from Rana temporaria, assembly GCF_905171775.1. Lineage (NCBI taxonomy): Eukaryota > Metazoa > Chordata > Amphibia > Anura > Ranidae > Rana > Rana temporaria. Next base: position 189,948,659 of record NC_053495.1, on the reverse strand, counting down.
CAAACACAGATAACCAGGATACTAGCTGGAGATTAGGGCAGGCAACAGAAACAGATAACCAGGATACTAGCTGGAGGTCAAGGTAGGCAACAGATGCAGATAACCATGATACTAGCTGAAGGTCAAGGCAGGCGACGGACACAGATAACCAGGATACTAGCTGGAGATTAGGGCAGGCAACAGACACAGATAACCAGGATACTAGCTGGAGGTCAAGGCAGGCAACAGACACACATAACCAGGATACTAGCTGAAGGTCAAGGCAGGCAACGGACACAGATAACCAGGATACTAGCTGGAGATTAGGGCAGGCAACAGACACAGATAACCAGGATACTAGCTGGAGGTCAAGGCAGGCAACATACACAGATAGCTAGGATAAGAGCTAGAGGTCAGGGTAGGCAGAGGACACAGATAACCAGGATACTAGCTGGAGGTCAAGGCAGGCAACAGACACACATAACCAGGATACTAGCTGGGGGGTCAAGGCAGGCAACGAACACAGATAACCAGGATACTAGCTGGAGATTAGGGCAGGCAACAGAAACAGATAACCATGATACTAGCTGAAGGTCAAGGCAGGCAACGGACACAGATAACCAGGATACTAGCTGGAGATTAGGGCAGGCAACAGACACAGATAGCCAGGATACTAGCTGGAGATTAGGGCAGGCAACAGACACAGATAGCCAGGATACTAGCTGGAGATTAGGGCAGGCAACAGACACAGATAGCCAGGATACTAGCTGGAGATTAGGGCAGGCAACAGACACAGATAGCCAGGATACTAGCTGGAGGTCAAGGCAGGCAACAGACACAGATAACTAGGATACTAGCTGGGGGGGGGGGTCAAGGCAGGCAACAAACACAGATAACCAGGATACTAGCTGGAGATTAGGGCAGGCAACAGAAACAGATAACCAGGATACTAGCTGGAGGTCAAGGCAGGCAACAGATGCAGATAACCATGATACTAGCTGAAGGTCAAGGCAGGCGACGGACACAGATAACCAGGATACTAGCTGGAGATTAGGGCAGGCAACAGACACAGATAACCAGGATACTAGCTGGAGGTCAAGGCAGGCAAGGGACACATATAACCAGGGTACTTGCTAGAGGTTAGGGCAGGCAGTGGACACAGATAACCAGGATACCTGCCAGCTTTTAGGACAGGCAACAGACACAGATAATCTATAGATCTATCAATCTATCTATCTATCCAATATTCAATATACGATCTATCTATCTATCTATCTATCTATCTATCTAATGTGCAGTATATTATCTATCTATCTATTTATCTATCTATCTATCTATCCAATATGCAGTATATTATCTATCTCTCTATAGATCTGTTATCTATCTAGTTATCGATCTATCTATCTATCTATCTATCCAACATGCAGTATATTTTTGATCTATCTATAGATCTGTTGTCTATCTATCCAATATGCAGTATATTATCTATCTATCTATCTATCTATCTATCTATCTGTCTAATATGCAGTCTATCTATCTATCTATCTATCTATCTATCTATCTATCTATTGATCTATTATCTATCTATCTATAGATCTATCTATCCAATATGCAGTATTTTATCTATATATCTATTTATCTATCCAATATGCAGTATACTATCTATCTATCTAATATGCAGTATATTATCGATCTATCTATCTATCTATCTATCTATCTATCTATCTATCTATCTATCTATCCAATATGCAGTATATTATATATCCATCTATAGATCTGTTATCTATCTATTTATTTATCTATCTATCTATATATCCAATATGCAGTATATTATCTATCTATCTATAGATCTGTTATCTATCTATTTATTTATCTATCTATCTATATATCCAATATGCAGTATATTATCTATCTATCTATCTATCTAATATGCAGTATATTATATATCTATTTATATCTATCTATAGATCTGTTATCTATTTATCTATCTATATATCCAATATGCAGTATCTATCTATCTATCCAATATGCAGTATATTATCTATCTATCTATCTATCTAATATGCAGTATATTATCTATCTATCTATCTATCTAATATGCAGTATATTATCTATCTATTTATCTATCCAATATGCAGTATATTATATATCCATCTATAGATCTGTTATCTATCTATCTATTTATTTATCTATCTATATATCCAATATGCAGTATATTATCTATCTATCTATCTATCTAATATGCAGTCTATCTATCTATTTATCTATCCAATACGCAGTATCTATCTATCCAATATGCAGTATATTATCTATCTATCTATCTATCTATCTAGTGTGATTATCTATTTGATGATAGATATAATGAGAATAGCACAGTAAATGATGTTATTATTTTCTCTTCCTCAGCCTCCCTCCTGAGTCTATGAAGAGTCGGTATTGGCGCGGCTCCCACATGATTCTCTGACTCCACAGCGAAGTGAACAGCGGCGTGTGAGAAATTCGGTTACGTGCCCCCCCCTGCCCCCCCCCTCACCCTCCCCGGTGCTGCGGTTAGAAAAGGGATCATTTTGTGCTCCTCAATCTCCTTTTCCGACAGCCAAATAGGTGTTGGTTAAGAATGATTTTTTAATTTCTTTTATGTGTCCACCTGCTAGCGAGGATCTGAATGAAAGCACCTAGTGACTTCCCCCCGGGGAGATAATGAGATGCTTGGACCATTAGTTTCAAGTGGCCGCTTATGTGAACTGCTGGAATCGGCATTAATTGCCGCGCCAAATATGGCCCTGACTGTATTGTGCGCATTTGTCTGCGGCGACCTTTGCTCCCCTGTAACCAATGCCATGCAATCTCTTATTTTGTCAGCTGCCTGTGACATGTGTAGTCTGATTGCCATGGCACATTACCATATCATTACTTCTCTCCGGCCCCCCGAACACCAAAGGAGTTAATTACAATCTCAGCTGAGATATGAACAGAAGGACGGTCTATTGAATTAGCACCGGGCATGAACTTCCCCGGGCAAGTCCGCCATTCTGACATGGAAATGGAAATAAAAACTCCTATTTTGCTGGAAAAAAATGAAAAGCAAAAAAAAGTCCCCCCAGGTGAGCTGTAAATATTGCAATGATTTTAGCAAACGTATTCGCTAATGCTTACCTGCTTCCTTCCTGTAGATACTGGCCCAGATTCAAGAAGCAATCGCGTCTGCGTAACCATAGTTACGCAGCGCAATTGCTTACTTGCGCCGGCGTAACGACTTCTCCTGATTCAGAGAGCTCGTTACGCCGACTGCAGCCTAAGATATGCGTGGCATAAGGCTCTTATGCCCTCATATCTTAGGCTGCATTCTTACGCAGGCCGCTAGGTGGCGTTCCCGTTGTGGTCAGCGTATAGTATGCAAATTGCATACTAACGCCGATTCACAACGTTACGCGAGCCCTGCGTACGCAGTTTACGTCGTTTGCGTACGTCGGGTTTCGCGTTAGGGCTCTTTCACACGTCCGTTCCGTTCGTCCGTTTTTTGGACGTCCGTTAACGGACCGCAATGCTTCCCTATGGGTTAACGTCCGTTAGCGGATGAGCATCCGCTAGCGTCCGTTAGCATCTGTCTGCGTTATGTAAGTTCCGTTTTTTTGGACGGAAGAAAACCCTATTTTTCCTCCGTCAAAAAAACGGAACAGACGAAAAACGGACGTTAGCGGATGATCCGTTTACCATCCGATCCGCTAACATCCGTTTTTCATCAAAATATGTAAAAAGCCCCCCCAAAAAAAAAAAAAAAAAACGGATGGAAAAACTGATGAAAAACTGATGAAAAACTGATGAAAAACGGATGAAAAACTGATGAAAAACGGACGAAAAACGGACGAAAAACGGACGAAAAACTGATGAAAAACTGATGAAAAACTGATGAAAAACTGACGAAAAACTGATGGAAAAACGGATCAACTGATGAAAAAAAAAACTGAGCTGACGTGTGAAAGAGCCCTAAGGGCTCTTTCACACGTCCGTTCAGTTTTTCAGATCAGTTTTTTTTTCATCAGTTGATCCGTTTTTCCATCAGTTTTTCGTCAGTTTTTCATCAGTTTTTCATCAGTTTTTCATCAGTTTTGCATCAGTTTTTTCATCCGTCTTTTTTTTTTTTTTTGGGGGCTTTTTACATAGAAAAACGGATGTTAGCGGAACGGATGATAAACGGATCATCCGTTAACGTCCGTTTTTCGTCCGTTCCGTTTTTTAGACGGAAGAAAAATAGGGTTTTCTTCCGTCCAAAAAAACGGAACTGAACGCAGACGGATGCTAACGGACGTTAGCGGATGCTCATCCGCTAACGGACGCTAGCCCATAGGGAAGCATTGCGGTCCGTTAACGGACGTCCAAAAAACGGACGAACGGAACGGACGTGTGAAAGAGCCCTAAGGCTGCACATGCTAAAAGCAGGGGCAGCCAATGCTAGGGATACCCGTCGTTCCCGCGTCGCGAAATTTGAAATTTACGTAGTTTGCGTAAGTGAATCGTGAATGGCGCTGGACGCCATTCACGTTCACTTTACGTCATTTGCCGCAATGCACGTCGGGAAAGTTTCCCGACGGAGCATGCGCTCTACGCTCGGCGCGGGAACGCGCCTAATTTAAATGATTCCCGCCCCCTACGGGATCATTTACATTAGGCGCCCTTACGCAGGGCATTTTTGAGGAGCGCCCACGCAAATTACGTGGCTACTGCTTCATGAATGAAGCGTAGCGCAAATAATTTGCGTAGGCGCTGGGTAAAAAGGGTACACTGCGCCTCCGTAAGGAGCGCGCAGCTGTACCTGAATCTACCCCACTGATGCAGGCCATTTTAATGCACTTGCTGGAATCCTTCAAAATTACTTTTAGGGGCAGATCCACAAAGATCTGCCCCGGCGCATCGTATATGAGATACGCTACGCCGCCGTACCTTACCTGGCTTTAGTTCGAATCCATAAAGATTTTGCGCCGTAAGTTACGGCGGCGTAGTGTATCTCAAGCAGCGTAACGGCGCGCAATTCAAATCGGCGATTAGGGGGTGCGTTTCATTTAAATGAAGCGCGTCCCCGCGCCGAACGAACTGCGCATGCGCCGTCCCTAAATTTCCCGCCGTGCATTGCGCTAAATGACGTCGCAAGGACTTCATTTTTTTTAACATAGACGTGAATTACGTCCATCCCGATTCACGGACGACTTACGCAAACAAAAAAAAAATGCGGGAACGACGGCCATACTTAACATGGCAGCTTTAACTATACGCCGAAAAAAGCCGACTAGAGACGACGTAAAAAAATGCGAAGGCCGCTCGTACGTTCGTCGGAAATATCTAATTTGCATACTCGATGCGGAAAACGACGGGAACGCTACCCAGCGGACGCCGAAGAATTGCATCTTAGATCCGAAGGCGTACGAAGACGTACGCCTGTCGGATCTAACCCAGATGCCGTCGTATCTTGGTTTGAGGATTCACGCGGGTAATTTGAAAGTACGCCGGCGCATCAGTAGATACGCCAGCGTACTCGCTCTGGATTTGCCCCAACTGTATTGTAATTACCCCTTCCCGCCCGCGCTATAGCCAAAAGACGCCTACAGCATGGGCTTAATTTGCTGGGAGGACCTAAATGCACGTCCTTACCGTGATCACTCTGCCCACGCACCCTCCTCAGTATGCAGACGGCGCGCTCTGTGATTGCTTTGTCCTTTATACTCAGCTGATCACAGATCGGGGGGAAAGGACCAATCATAGTGGCCCTTCACCACGTGATCAGCTGTGTCCAATGACAGCTGATCACGGAAGTAAACACAAGCTGTTATTGCCTTTCCTTTCCTTACGCTGACACCATGAAGAGAGAAAAAGAGAGCCAATAATCGGCTTGTGTTAAAGGGACTACTTATCAGTGTCCTGATTATTACAGCAGTCCCAACAGTGCCCACCAGTGCTGCCAATCAGTGCTGCCAATCAGTGTCTCCTCATCAGTGCCGCCTACCAGTGCTGCCAATCAGTGCTGCCAATCAGTGTCTCCTCATCAGTGCTGCCTACCAGTGCCCATCAGTGCCACCTAGAAGTGCCCATCAGTGCCACCTATTAGTGCCGCTTATCAGTGCCCATTTGTTAAACATATTAGTGCAGCCTCATCAGTGCCCACCAGTGACACCTAGTGTGACCACATGTCTCGGATTGCCCGGGACAGTCCCGCATTTTGCAGGTCTGTCCCGGGCACATTCATTCCAAGACAATACAGTGTCCCGGAATGAAACTGACACAACCACCCCCCCTCCCCCAGGCCAATCTGATGCCCCAAAAAAGGCCACCATATCACTGCTTTACTCACTGACAGAACTTGTCCTGGCCGGGAATGCCTGGAGGAGCACAATCCCCGCCCCCTGCTTGTGATTGGAGAAATCATAAATCCCGCCTCTTGTGTCCAATCACTGTGCTGTTCGTTACAGCACAAGCTGATTTTTGGGAAGGGAGGGTGTCCCTGAATGGTAGTTTGGAAATGTGGTCACCCTAGTGCAGCCTCATCAGTGCCCATGCGTGCCACCCATTAGTGCCGCCTTTCAGAGCCCATCAGTGCAGCCTCATCCGTGTCCATCAGTGGTGCTTATCAGTGCCACCTATCAATGCCCATGGATGCCACCTATGAGTGCCGCCTATCAGAGCCCATAAATGCCACCTAGCAGTGCCCATCAGTGCCACCTATTCGTGCACCCCCATCAGTGGCCACCAGTGCTGCCTCATCAATGCCTATCAGAGCCCATCAGTGCCGCCTTTCAGAGTCCATCAGTGCCGCCTATCAGTGCAGCCTCATCAGTGTCTCCTGATCAGTGCCCACCAGTACCACCTCATCAGTGTCCATCAGTGGAGCTTATCAGTGCCACCTATCAATACCCATGAGTGACACCTATCAGTGCCGCCTGTCAGAGCCCATCAGTGAAAGAGAAAAATTACCTGTTTTCAAAATTTTCAGTCTTTTTTTCATTTGTTTAGGAAAAAATTACAATAACCCCAGCGGTGATTCAATTCCACCAAAAGAAAGCTCTATTTGTGTGAAAAATGATAAAAATGTCATTTGGGTACAGTGTTGTATGACCGCGCAATTGTCATTCAAAGGGCGACAGCGCTGAAAGCTGAAATTGACCTGGGCAGGAAGGGGGTAAAAGTGCCCAGAAGGCAAGTGGTTAAAAAAACGAATGAACAGCTTACCTTTTTTCTATTTGTAGGACAGGTTAGGTCATACAGTGTAAGGGAGACACTGATTGGTTGCTAGGAAGGGAACACTAGTCTCCAGGTAAATAATTTATACATGAGATCTCCAGTACACTAATCAAAGGCTGTGTTGTGGAAATGTTCAAAAATCAAGCATTTCCCCCAATGCACAGAAACATGCTGCCCTATTTGCAGGCGGGCAGAGGTGGCATTAATTCTTAATGACGCCGCCACACATCTGTGAACATGTACATGTTATGTGTGCGTGGAAGTTTATGGTGCCCCAGCACCATGTCCAGGGCCGCCATCAGGGGGGTACAGGCAGTACACCTGTAAGGGGCCCGGATGGCAACCCCCTTTAAAAAAAATTACACCTGTAAGGGGTCCAGAGGCCCACAGGGCCCCAGATGGCAACCCCCCCTTTTTTTTTTTATATATATATAAAACAAAATATATTTTTTTAATATATATTTTTTATTAAAGGGCCAGAGATCCCAGGGCCCCGGATTACAACCGTCCATTTTTTTTTGATAAAAAAATCTTTTTTTCATTTCTTTTATTTTTTATTTATATATATATATATATATATATATATATATATATATATATATTATTATTATTATTATTAAAGGGCCCAGAGGTCCCCAGGGCCCCGGATGGCAACCCCCCTTTTTTTATATTATTTTATTTCTTTATATATATATATATATATATATATATATATATATAAATATATATATATATATATATATATATATATCTTTTTTTTGTTTTTATTATTAAAGGGCTCGGAGGTCCCCAGGGCCCCATGTGGCAAACCCCCCCTTTTTTTTTTATACATTTTTTTTTTTGGTTTATATATATATATATATTTTTTTTTTATTAAAGGGCCCAGAGGTCCCCAGGGCCCCGGGTTGGCAACCCCCCTTTTTTTATATTCTTTTTTTTCTTTTTATTTCTGTATATATGTATATATATATATATATGTTTTTTTTTTTGTTTTTATTATTAAAGGGCTCGGAGGTCCCCAGGGCCCCATGTGGCGAACCCCCCCCCTTTTTTTTTTTATACATTTTTTTTTGGTTTATATATATATATATTTTTATTAAAGGGCCCAGAGGTCCCCAGGGCCCTGGATGGCAACCCCCCCCCCCTTTTTTTTTTTATAAATGTTAATTATATTTTTTTTATATACATTTTTCCCGGATGGCAACCCCCCTTTTTTTGTAATTTCTTTTTTATAACTCTTTACACAAAGAGAGTGCAACGTTTCGGAGCCGCGCAGGGCCCCTTCGTCAGGCATTGCAACGTTTCGGAGCAGCGAAGGGCCCCTTGATCAGGCATGTGATGACGAAGGGGCCCTAGCAATGAAACATCCGTTTGGACGTTATTTACATCGTTCCGTGGCGTGCTGGCAAATATTTGTACTGCAGTACATTGAGGGCTGCTGGTTGGGAAGTGGTTAGACAGGTTGTGAGAAGCCTCGTCACCACCAACTGTCAAATGCCCTCTGAAAAGCAATCTGCAATCTGAAGTGGATTGCCTGTGTTAGCTGCAGGTATGAACAAGCCGCAGCGGTAACACCTCAGACTGCGCGCTCATAGAACCCACGCCACACATTCCCGTCAATCAGAGTTTTTTAAACCGCATTACAGAGAAGGAATCTGATGTAGAAAATGTAAAATTTAAACCAGAGAACAAAAAAAAAAGTAATGATCTGAATTGTTTATTTTCTTCTCACTCAATAGCTACACGGCAGCCAAGTAAACCGTTGTGGGCGTCCAATCCCTGCGCTGCGCGGATGGCGTACGCGGCTTGTATACATGAAATGCCATTAATAGGGGTGTCACGAATGATACTCAGACTGCTTAGAAAAACATTTACCCCGAACGATCGTTTATTGGAAACACGATAAACTTTTGTCATAATAAACACTTTGGGAACAATATGGAGATCGTTATCATCTCTGCCTCGTCAGTTACTGGAATATTTGGTGCTTAACCTCTTGCCGACCATCTAACGCATTGTGCGGGGGCAGGGCAGGTGGGCCCTAAAGCCCATGGACTGCACATACACTCAGGGCCCCTGATAAGGCAATACAACTGGTCCTGTAGTCAGGGCCGCCATCAGGAATTATGGGGCCCCTTACACAGCTTCAGGGGGGGGTGCTGCCGTCTGAAATTGAGAAGAGGAGGGGGGCCCTTTACAAATTATTAATACAAATAAATAAAAAAATAAAAAAATAAATATATATATATATATATATATATATATATATATATATATATATATATATAATAAATAAATAAACATTTATAATAAAAAAAAAGGGGGGGGATTGCCATCCAGGGCCCTGGGGACCTCTGGGCCCTTTAATAAAAAAAAAAAAAACATTTATAAAAAAAAAAAAAAGGGGGTTTGCCACATGGGGCCCTGGAGACCTCATGAGCCCTTTAATATATATATATATATATATATATATATATATATATATATATATATATATATATATATATATATATATATATATAAAGGAATAAAAATTAAAATAAATAAATAAAATAATATAAAAAAATAAAAATAATTTATAAAAAAAGTGGGGTTGCCATCCGGGGCCCTGGGGACCTCTGGGCCCTTTAATAATAATAATATTATATATATATATATATATAAGAAATAAAAAAATATATAAAAATGTATTTATTTTTTTATAAAAAAGGGGTGTTTTCATCCCGGGCCCTGGGGATCTCCGGGCCCCTGGGGACCCCCGTACCCCTAAGAAAAAAAAATTGGCCCTTTAATAAAAAATAAAAAATATATATATTAGAAAAAATATATATTTTTTATAAAAAATAAATAAAAAAAAGGGGGGTTGCCATCCGGGGCCCTGGGGGCCTTCGGACCCCTGGGGACCTCCGGACCTCTAAAAAAAAAAAAAAAAAAGTCCCTTTAATAAAAAATCAAATAAAAATATATTAAAAAAATATATATATATTATTTATAAAAAAAAAAAAGAAAAAAAAAGGGGGTTGCCATCCGGGCCCATGCTGGCCCAGGGCCCACTATAACAGGGCCAGTTGTACTGGCTTATCAACGGCCCTGCCTGTAGTACTGGGTCCAGGCCCAATCAGCTAAATAGGGGGGGGGGGCCATTACAGCATTAATAGATTTTACTACACCACGCCCCCCGCTCCTACATGCCAGTGCCTACAATACATTTCCCTGGGCCCCATCGGGTCAACAGAGGTGGGAGGAGAGGAGGGATTTATTTTTTTAACCACTCCAATACCGGACACTTTCACCCCCTTCCTGCCCAGGCCAATTTTTAGCTTTCAGCGCTGTCACATTTTGAATGATGATGGCACAGTCCTGCGACACTGTACCCATATAACATTTTTATATTTTTTTCACACAAATAGAGCTTTCTTTTGGTGGTATTTAACCACTTAAGGACCGCCTCCTGCACATATACGTCGGCAGAATGGCACGGCTGGGCACAAGCACGTACAGGTACGTCCTCTTTAAGTGCCCAGCCGTGGGTCGCGGGCTCCCACGACCCGGTCCGAAGCTGCGTAACCGTGGGACCCGATCGCCGCTGGAGTCCCGCGATCGGTCCCCGGAGCTGAAGAACGAGGAGAGCTGTGTGTAAACACAGCTTCCCCGTTCTTCACTGTGGCGCCGTCATCGATCGTGTGTTCCCTTATATAGGGAACCACAATCAATGACGTCACACCTACAGCCACACCCCCCTACAGTTAGAAACACAGATGAGGTCATACATAACCCCTTCAGCGCCCCCTTGTGGGAAGAATTCTTGGGAAAAATAATATTTTTTCTTTGTTTCTGTTCTAAATATTTGCAAACAAATAATTGTTCTTCATAAATTTAGGCCAAACTGTATTCTGCTACATTTGTTTGGTGAAAATAACCCAAATCAGTGTATATTATTTAGTCTGTAGGAAAGTTATAGAGGTCACAAGTTATGGGATATACTGTATATATGAAAATGTGTCTAATTTCTTGAGCCCTGAAAATGCCAGGACAGTAGAGATACCCCCCAAATGACCCTTTTTTTTTAAAGTAGACAGTCTAAGGTATCTACTAGGAGGCATGGTGAGTTTTTTTAAGTTGTACATTTTTGACACAATTTTTTGGAAAATTAAGAAATTCAAAAAATAAAATAAAAAATATCACCAGTGCAGTACATTATCATTATATAGCTGGTTTGGCAGTGATCAGGGACATTGACTGGTGAAAGTTTGTAAAAAAAAAACAATTATTTCAATTTTCTTTTTTTACATTTTCTTTTTTTATCACATCTTTTCTTTTTCTTTTTGAACACACTGTAACCAAAGCAATACAGTGTTGCCATTTTTTTTTATTTTACACATTATGATTGTTTATACCAGTAAATTTCACTGTTATAAGTGTAAGGCCTAGTACACACGAGAGGATCGATCCGCGGAAACGGTCCGGGGGACCGTTTCCACGGATAAATCCTCTGGCGGATTTTGATCTCATGGTTGTACTAACCATGAGATCAAAATCCCCGCGGAATTCCCTCCGCGGTGACGTGACGCGCCGTCGCCGCGATGATGACGCGGCGACATTTTAAGGGGCATTTTACCGGGCACAACGGCGACGAAGGGCACAGTGACATCAATGGGCACAGTGACGACAATAGGCACAGTGGGGACATTGGGGACAATTGACACAGCGGCATTAATGGGCACAGTGGCGACAGTTAAAGGGCACAGTGACATCAATGGGCACAGTGGCGACAATTAAAGGGCACAGTGGTGACAATTGGCACAATGGCGACAATTGATGGCACAGTGGCTGTGTTTGATGGCATGGCACAGTGGCTGCGTTTGATGGCATGGCACAGTGGTGACAATTGTCGATGGCACAGTGGCTGCGTTTGATGGCATGGCACAGTGGTTGCGTTTAATGGCATGGCACAGTGGTGTGAATTGATAGCACAGTGGCTGCGTTTGATGGCATGGCATAGTGACTGCGTTTGATGGCATGGAACAGTGGTGACAATTCATGGCACAGTGGCTGCATTTGATGGCATGGAATAGTGACTGCATTTGATGGCATGGCACAGTGGTGCGAATTGATGGCACAGTGGCTGCGTTTGATGGCATGGAACAGTGGTCCGAATTGATGGCACAGTGGCTGCGTTTGATGGCATGGCATAGTGACTGCATTTGATGGCATGGAACAGTGGTGGCAATTCATGGCACAGTGGCTGCGTTTGATGGCATGGCATAGTGACTGCATTTGATGGCATGGCACAGTGGTGCAGTGGTCCGCCACAGACCTTCCTTTATAGATGAGACACTTTTGGTCCGGAATCCCCTGCCACAGGATTCAGCACCCAAATCTCTTAGCTTGGCTTCTTTAGAACTTTTAAATCCGACAGGCGACACTTTCAAGCCTTTCCGTGTACGGTGCATCCTTCGATTAAGTTTCCAGGCCTTCTCCCAAGGTACCAGCCTTTTGCATGGCCCTCTCCAGGATAGGTCATCCCCTGGCTTCCTTCATCAAGTGGCTTCTTCCGGCAGGACGGACAGCACAGGATCACCCTTTCAGCACAGGCCCCAGAAGCCGCACAAACAAAGCCGCACCCCCGGGCCAACGTGGTCCTGGAACCAGGATTCAGAATGCGCACCTCAGGCCAGGCGGGCCACGACGCGCGGGCGGACGACAGACCCTAACACCAATGGCGTCTGTCACTTAAGTACCCCTCCCCAGCATGCACAGCGGGGAGACCACTCCCACTGATTTGTTGCTGAAGGGAACACTCAATAAGCCTTGACCTTGCTGCTGCCACCCTTGGCCTGGGGTGGTAATGACACCGCCAGGCGAGCAATGGTGGATACTACCAGCACAGCCATGGCTAAATTGCCCTTAATCACTCTTAGGTAGATTCAGGTAGAGTTAGGCCGACTTATCAGTAGATAAGTCGACCTAACTCAGAATCTACGCCGACTTATGTTTAAGCGTATGCTCAAACAGAGATACGCTTAAACATATCTAAGATAAGACGGCTTGCGCCGTCCTATCTTCGGTTGCAATTTTTCGGATGGCTGCTAGGTGGCTCTTCCATTGCGGTCGGCGTAGATTATGTAAATGAGTTTGTACGCCGATTCACGAACGTACGCCCGGCCGCCACAGTAGTTTTACGCAGTTTCCGTAATGCCTTAGGAGGCCTAAAGTTATTCCACCTATTAGGTGGAATAACAATGTTGAAGTATGGCCGCCGTTCCCGCCGCGAGCTTCAAATTTTTTACGTCGTTTGCGTAAGTCGTCCGCGAATCGGGATTTACGTCGTTTACGTCCACGTCGAAATCAATAGGCCCGTGCAGCGTACTTAGCCGCAATGCACACTGGGAAATGTAGGCGCCCGGCGCATGCGCATTAAAAAGAAACGTCAAAAACGTAAGGTCAAGCCTCATTACCATCAAACACGCCCCCCTCCAACACATTTGAATTTGGCGCCTTTACGCCCGCCCGCTTTAGGCTACGCCGCCGTATATTAGCAGGCAAGTACATTGAGAATCATGTACTTGCCTAGCTAACTTACGGCGGCGTAGCCTAAACAGGCTAAGCTACCCTGCCGCAAGTTTGCACGGATGTACCTGAATCTACCTATCTGAGCCAAATAACAGCTCAGACCCCCACTAAATTTAAAGCAGCGCCTGTTCAACAGGAGCAGGGCGCTACATAAGCAACCATTTTTTACTGAATGAAATAGATTCATTTAGCGTGTATTGTTGTGATTAGCTGTGATCGGACCCGTCAGTACCATGTGACCGCTTTGACCAATCACAGCTAGCAACACAATTGTACACAATAAATGGCATTAAGGAAGCCATCCATTGTTTATAATTGTCATGTGATCTACTGTGACTGGTCATGGTACTGGCTGCGGGCGGTACACTGATCAGCCAGTGACAAAGCGCATTCCAGGAGGATATTGTATGACGTCCTCCCGGAACAACGAAGATCCCGCCTGGCCTAAAGTCAAGATCCACTTCCTGATTGGCTGGGAGGAGAATCAGTGTTACAATAGCAAATATAAATTTGCTATTGTCACACAACTGGGTGGGTTCGAGGCGCAGTGCTCTGTGCCCCGAGCCCACCCTTTTTTGAAGCCAATTAAAACCCCTGGCTCTAACCATGTGCTTAAAAAAAAAAAAAACTTTGGAATCCATTCGTCTGGTGCCTCGCATGTAGATTAGGGGGACGGACACATAGATAGGGGGGAGGCGCCCCTGCGCCCTACATTTCCTGCCACCGATGGATGTATTACAATACTAGAAAGTACCCTTGACTTGGAATTGTCATTTAAAACTGAATTCCAGGGAAATATAAAATACACAAATTAATACAGCTCTGTCATGAATGCATAATTAAATCTATTTTTTAAATAAAAGCAGTGTAAGTACCCGAGTGTCACCTGGTATCATCCTCTCGCAGTCCCTGTACAGCAGAGCTATAGTATGAGAGGCCGAAGCAGCACAAAGAGCCAATCAGTTCATGTGCTGACAATAAGAATGCTGATTTAGGAGAGATCATTGTGCTGCTTCTCCTTTCACTGTCCAGTCACAAGCTGGGGCAGGTCCAGGACCACCTGGGCTCAGAAGAAGTGGATTGAATGATGCTGGCCATAAGACTGAGGACATCTAGTGACAGAAAAACAGTACTGCGGGGGGGGGGGGGGGGGGAATCTCTGAATCGAAGTTTAATAATGCAGCAACAGCTGGTCTTGTTATTTTTTCTGTTAATTGGCTTATTCATTTTTTAGCTTGTTTTTGGCTGGAGTACTGCCTTAAGTAATCTAAAAAGAAGATAACTTAGTATGACAGACAAAAGTTTGCAGTACTATTTTGCTCCAGTTTTCTACAAGTTTCTCCCTCTTAGGAAGATGAACTATTCAAATCTGTTGGAGTTAATAGCAGAACACAGCTAGATCCCCTTAACTCCTTGTAGTATAAGGCCCTTAATGCCGGGATTATTATAGGAAGTACTTGAATTAAACACTTAAATAAGAATTCCCAGTCGCTGTTCTGATTATATTCTCTATTATAAAGGAAACAAGTAGGAAAACCCCCAAAGTGTTTTTTTTTTTCTTTCTTTTTAATTTTCAGTATTTTAATGCTGAGATATTTTCCCGACCACACTCTAATTTTGGGATCACATAAACCATATGAGCTCTGCCGCTGGGACAAGACACTTCAATGGCTCGTAATTCCATGACTATTGGGATAAAGTCAACTACAAACCCCATGAAGGTTTTTTGTTTTTTTCTCTTGGGGTTCTCCTCCTTACAATCCATAGCAGACCCTCCTCTAAGATAAGTAAGTGTCTGGTATAGATGTTGAGGGGAATCCCAGCCACTTTGCTTACAAACAGAATGAAGTGGCTGGGAAATGTCATTTAGTGTCAAGTTATTATTTCAGCAGTCAGAGGCAGCAGTGCCCTAGACCTCATACTCAGGGCCGATCCTAGGGTCACAGACGCCTGGGTGCAGAAATATTTCTGGCGCCCCCACATGGGCATGGTCATCTTACTAACTCCTTCCCTTTACACATGTTTCTATGGCCACGATCAAACATAGAGATGCTCCCCTAAGAAGTCTTCATTAGTATCCCCCATCACAGTCCCCCCAGCAGGTGTCCCCCATCAGAGCCCCCGCACAGCAGGTGTCCCCATCAGAGCCCCCGCACAGCAGGTGTCCCCATCAGAGCCCCCCACATCAGGTGTCCCCATAGATCAGTACTTGTCCAATAGATCCATGCAGCTCGGGCGCGCTGGGAGCATATTACAGGGGGCGGGGCATACGTGGCATCTTTGGTTACTTGGGGGTGGCACTCGGAGAGCATTTCTGGGAGTGCACAGGGTGATTGGCAGCAGATCCGGCCAACCCAGAAGCCTCTCATCACACCACCTATGGCAGTGGTTCTCAACCTGGGGGTCGGGACCCCCATGGGGGTCAAATGATGATTTGCCAGGGGTCACCAAATCCTGGGCTGTTCCTGAAGCCCGTACCACTCTCCCAGCCTTTGTGCGGCTGCCCACCTGGGCTGTCCCTGGAACCTGCGGAATCCCACCTGGGCTGTCCCTGGAACCTGCGGAAGCCCACCTGGACTGTCTATGGAGCCTGTGGAAGCCCACCTGGGCTGTCTCTGGAGCCCGCAGCCGCCCACTCAGCCTCTTCACAGCCACCCATTCAGAAAACGGCATGGCTGGGGGCAGAGACTAGAGGTCAGCTGACTGGTGAGGAATGTGAAGTGGGAGGGGCTGGGGGAGACCCTATCTCCTGAGAGAGCTAGAAAGAGAGAGTGGTACATCCTAAAATGTAACATAAGGTGTTTTAATACTGTACAAGTGGAAAGGACTCAGGGAGCGCTAAATGTTCGTGGGTTAGGGGTGCAAATTACTTGTCTTGCCTTGGATGCTGACAACCCACGCTACGAAAATAATTTTACTGTTAGTGGGTCCCCACAACTTGAGAAATTTTATTAAGGGGTCACGGCACTAGTAAGGTTGAGAACCACTGACCTATGGGAATAGAGCTGACACACGCAGAGGGGGCGGGGCAGACAGGAAACTGCTCCATGCACACTGGACAGAATTAATTAGTGGAGCCTAGTACCGGAACGTGTTCCAGTACTAGGCTCCACTGTCGTACCCAGCCCGGATTCCGGGGACAGCGGGAGGTATGCGCTCTTGTCAGTTGCCAGCGGAGAGAGCAAGCGGGAAGGGGAACCGCAGCACCCGCTACATGCGCTCCGCTTCTGGACAAAGACAAGGAGAAGGGAGGGGAGCACTTTGGAGCTTTGGCACCCCCACCTCTGCGGCGCCTGGGTGCGGAGCACCCTGTGCACCCTGCCTAGGGTCGGCCCTGCTCATACTGCAGGTATACAGCTATGGAGCTGTACTTTGTTTTTCTCATGGGGTCGCCCCTTACAATCCATGGCAGACCCTCATCGAGGATAAGTGTTTGGTATGGGTATTGCGGGGAATGCCGCCCACTTCATTTTGTTTGTATGCAAAGTGAAGAATATCTCATTATATTTGATTCCACAAGCAGGCTTACTCTATTGACACTTATGTTTTGTTAACGCCATTTTAAAAACCTGAAAGAAATTGAGGACACATTCTTTTAACCAGGCACAAAATGGGGGACAATTGTTTCTTGTGCATAACCCCAAATCAGGTACTGTCCCCAGAAACCGGAGGCAATTGGTCACCCTACCGTATTTACAGGAGTGCCTCGGCACACCCAATAATAATAATAACACCACCCTTCCCTTTAGAATGTAAGCTCTACGAGCCGGGCCCTCCTGTACCTTCTGTATTGAACTGTACTGTAATCGTGCCCCCCTAAACATTGTGTAGCACTACCCCCGAAGGAGCTGCTGGTTTCGTTTTGGGTTTTGCACGTTACCTCTAAGTTTGCTGTCCAGGGAAGAAAGCCTGTAGAAATTGCACACAAGATGTAAAACCTTCAACTGTTAGGTTTTATTTTTGCTGCATAAACTTGTGAAGGAAGTAGAGAGTATAGAGAGAAGGGGAAGGTTCAGGTACGCGGTACAGAATGCACAGAGTTCCAGTGTTCACCACTCACTCCTGAGTGGGTATTGCTCACCCGGATAGGCCCCTCTCACATGGCCTAGCAGCCGGAATAATGCACGGACAGTAAGAGAACAGTCTCTGCCACAGACCGTCTGAGAGCGAAAGATGGATAGTCAGGGATCCTCTGCCACAGGATTTAAGTCCCGAATTTCCTGTCTGACAGCAAAAGAGCCTTTAAGCCAATCCGGCGGACTGTAAGACAAATTGCGTAGTGGATCCCTCTATAACGAAGACACCAGGCTATCCCAAGACATAGGCTCGCCTTGCTTGGTCTCCTCCAGGGCAGGTCCTCCCCCGGTTTCCTTCGTTAAGCAGCTTCCCCAACTTGGATGGACAGCTTGGGATCCCCTCTAGAATGATAGGCCCCAGCCAGCATAACTGGGCCTATCTGATAGAGATGCAGCCTCGGACCAACGTGGTCCCGGGGCTGGAATCACACACACACGTGCCTCGTGCCAGGAGGGCCACGAGGCGAAGGACACCCGAAAAACGGCGTCTTCCCCTTAAGTACCGCCTCCCAACATGCACAGCGGGGCACCCCTCCCACTGGGCTGCTGCTGAGAAGGGTCACTCAACACACCATGGTTCGCTTGAGTTTCAACATGGGCCTGAGGTGGTAACGCCACCTACAGGCAACAGGGGAAAACTCCTATCAAGCACAACCATAGCCAGAACAGAGGCTAATTTACATAGAATTAGTAAAGTCTGAGCCCAACTATTGGCTCAGACGCCCCCTACATTTATAATAGCGCTCCAGTCATTGGAAGCCGGCGCTACAATTGTAAAGCGCTGTGTAAATTGTTGGTGCTATATAAATCGTGAATAATAATACTTTTTTAAAAAGTTTCCTCTAAGGCCACGTACACACGGTCGATCCAAACCGATGAGAATGGTCCGACGGACCGTTTTCATCGGTTCACCACTGAAGTGGCCTGATGGTCTGATGTGCGTACACACCATCAGTTCAAAAACCGATCGGGTCAGAACGCGGTGACGTAAAACACACGATGTGCTGAAAAAAACAAAGTTCAATGCTTCCAAGCATGCGTCGACTTGATTCTGAGCATGCGCGGTTTTTGAACCGATGCTTTTGTGTACTAACCATCGGTTTGGGCAGCGGTACATCGGTTTGATTTTAAAGCAAGTTCTAAAATTTTTGACCGAAGGACAAAGGACCGATGGGCCGTACACTAGGTCAGATTGGACCGATGAAACTGGACTTCAGGCCGCTTTCATCGGTTTGGACCGACCGTGTGTACACGGCCTTATGCTCAGAGGGCTAACACTAAACAAGTGCATAAGGTTTTCTCCCTTCCCCCCTCTGTTTCTTTACCCTCTGTTCTTCAGAGTACTTCTCCTACCACCTTCACCACGCACAGGTTATAATACCTTCCACCAGTTAACATAAATGTATACACAGAGCAAAAATTCATAACACGGCTTTCACTTCATTAAAAACCACAGCAAGGCATTGGAAAGCCAACACAAGGTATCCATTGAGAAGGAGATAGCAGAGTTTTCATGTCTTTGTGCCGATGGGACGGTTCACCGACCACTTACTATTCTGCGGTAGGACAGACATGGAACACATACGATGAATAGAAACCACGATGAACGGAGACTAATTGCTGTAAATCTGATGGATTTTCTTGTAAAACCTAAAAGATTAGTTTCACGGTAGTAAAAGAATCTCTTTTTTGGGAGGAAAAGAAAATTGTAAACTTGTTGAAAGTACGTTGGAAGACGAGCTGTCATCGCATATCAGCGTTAATGTCTTTGGGGGCCTGGACCGACACTGGAGCCATTTTAGCGTGGTCTCCTGACACTGATGGAGTGGCATGTAGCGAGCGTGTGCATACAGTGTGAAAGAGGTTATGCATGGAGGGAGCAGGGACTACTAAACATGCCGTTTTATCGCTGTTAAAACAACATGCGTGGGGGCCCCAGAACACACACTCTGTTATTGTAAGCATTTTGTGTGAGCTTAGCCAAAAAATGCACCATGCATGAGCTAGAAACCTTCCGCGGGCTTGCCCCGCGCCGCACGCAGTAATAAATAACCTTCTTCTTATTTTTGTTCTTTGACTCCTTACGATGGAATTATTTTATCCTTGTGTGGAATATTTGCTTTTGGCTTGTGTTTGGGCAAGTTTGTCAATGGGATCTGCATGAATGGGAAAGTCAACGTGTTTGCGGCGCTTTTGAGATTTCTTCTTGAGATATAAAATGTATTATTCTCCTAAGGGATACAAAGCTCAAGCCTCAGTATTGTGATAGCATAGACCAGAAAGAGGCGAAGGAGAAAGTGGGATTGATGGCAGAGCATGCTGGGACTTTTAATGGGCCATTTACAATAAAGTCGATAATTTTGATTTGGTTGGGTGATGGTTCTCATTCGTTGGGTGATGGTGGACTCCTTCTGCTATTGTCTTTCAGAGACTGCAATGAAAAAACTTCCTTGCACAAATCTGCGACCATTTTCGTTGCCATAAAGCTATAAGGAAAGTGTCATATTCTCTTACAATTGGATTTCTAAGTTATTGGGCCGGATTCAGAAAGAAATGCCTATCTTTAGACGGGCGTAGCGTATCACTACGCCGCCGTAACTTAGAGCGGCAGGTCCCGTATTCAGAAACAACTTGTGCTCTAAGTTACGGCGGCGTAGTGTAAATGGGCCGGCGTAAGCCCGCCTAATTCAAACTAGGCTGGTAGGGGGCGTGTTGTATGTAAATGATTCGTGACCCCACGTAAATGATGCGCTTAACGAACGGCGCATGCGCGCGCATGCTCAGTATCACGTAGAATTTTCAAAGTAAAAACGCCCGCGCAATGCTTAGTCGACGTGAACGTAACCTACGCCCAGCCCCATTCACGGTCGACTTACACAAACGACGTAAGCGACGCAAAATTCTACGCTGTTCCGACGTTCATACTTAACATTGGCTACGCCTCATATAGCAGGAAAAAGCCTTACGTAAATGACGTAAATCAATGCGCCGGGCGCACGTACGTTTCTGAATCGGCGTATCTAGCTCATTTGCATATTTTACGCGTAAATCTACAGAAGCGCCCCCTAGCGGCCAGCGTAAATATGCACCCCAAGATACAACGGCGTAGGGGACTTACGCCGCTCGTATCTAGGCAACAGTGAGGCGTATCTGATTCTTATGAATCAGGCGCAGAGATGCGGCGCCTCACACTCAGAGTTACGACGGCGTATCTGGAGATACGCCGTCGTAACTCCTTTCTGAATCCGGGCCATTGTCTATAATAAGCCAGTAGAATTACACCAGTGCTCAGTTCTAGCCAGGTTTTCCTAAGGTCAGTGTCTGACCGAATTATCCTGTCTGTTTCTAGAAGAGAATAGAAGAGGAGGGTCAACCACAGATTAATAATTATTTATAAGACCTCAGCCAATCCCTAGGATGGGGCACCCAGAAGGTGGCTGAGGGAGGTGATAAATATATGGGAGGCCTTCCAGAGTGTTCTTCCTCTCCACAGAGAGCTCCAGTTCTCCTGGGGCTGCTTTCCCTGGGAGATGGCTAGTGAAAGTGAATTCAGGAAAATGCAGTTTGGAGAATTTTATTAAAGGACTTTTTTTCTGGAGGGCACCGTCCTGGAGTCCTGGTCTGGAGAAGGTATCTTGTATCTCCCTCACTGAAGAGTGTCATGTGCAAGCTGGGTGGCAGACAGATGATAGGAGAAAGAACCAAGAATTCTGAAGGGATGTTTCATGGAAGGAATAAGAAAAGCCAACATGTGACTCAACTTGCAAAACAAAACATTTAATTTTAGGTAGCGTTGCCCATAAATTACCCATTGGCTTTATATATCTGTGTGTGGACTGAACCAGATTGACATAAACCTAGCATGACTGTGGCAACCCCACTATTTCAGTTAGGAAATGCTTACCTTAAAGTGCAGTAGATGAAATCCCAATCACTAAAATCCCATGTAAGCTTTAACCACTTGACACCGACGTAACGCAAATATGCGGCCTTCAGGCTTTAAGGGGTTGTACCGGGCTGGTGTCATCAGCTGCAGGCATCACCCAGTACTGTTGTTTTAGAGCCGGCGGTTGGCTTTCTTTTAATAACAACTGATGCGGCTAATCAGCCACTCAGCTGTTATTACAAGCAGTGGGAGGGGATGTCCCTCCCCTTTGCGGCTCGCCCTTCCCATTGAGAGCAGCCGACACGTCTTACGCATACGTAAGTCGCGCCCCAGAAATGTAAACAGTGTTCAAACCACACATGTGAGGTATCACCGTGATCGTTAGAGCGAGAACAATAATTCTAGCGCAAGACCCCTTCTGTAACTATAAACAGGTAACCTAGAGACATTTTTAAAACATCGCCTATGGAGATTTTTTAAGTACCATAGTTTACCATTTAACAAGTGTGCGCAATTTTAAAGCAAAAATCTATATGTATATATATATATATATATATATATATATATATATAAAATGTTTGGGGGTTCTAAGTCGTTTTCTAGCAAAAATACTGATTTTAACTTGTAAGCAACAAGTGTCAGAAAAAGGCTTAAGCCCTGTACACACGATCAGATATCTGATGGAATCTAACCCGATGGATTTTTTGGTCGGATATCCGATGAAGCTGACTTTCATCAGTCTTGCCTACACACCATCAGTCAAAAATCCTCCGACCGTGTCCAACGCGGTGACGTAAAACACTACGACGTGCTGAGAAAAATGAAGTTCAATGCTTCCGAGCATGCGTCGACTTGATTCTGAGCATGCGTGGATTTTTAACCGATGGACTTCCACACAGAGGATCGTTTTTTTCTATCGGTTTTTTATCCATAGGAAAATTTTAAAACATGTTCTATTTTTTTCTATTGGAAAACAAACCGATGGGGCCCACACACGATCGGTTTGTCCGATGAAAACGGTCTATCGGTCTGTTTTCATCAGACAAACCGGTCGTGTGTACAGGGCTTAAGGCATGAAGGGGGTTAACCACTTAAGGACCGCCTCTTGCACATATACGTCGGCAGAATGGCACGGCTGGGCCTGTACTAGTACCCAGCCGTGGGTCGCGGGCGCGCGCCCGCGGCGTGCTCCCGCGACCCGGTCCGAAGCTCTGTGACCGGGACCGCGGGACTGGCGGACCCGATCGCCGCTGGAGTCCCGTGATCGGTCCCGGAGCTGAAGAACGGGGAGAGCCGTGTGTAAACACGGCTTCCCCGTTCTTCACTGTGGCGGCAGCATCGATCGTGTCATCTCTTTTATAGGGGGACACAATCGATGACGTCATACCTAAAGCCACACCCCCTACAGCTGTAAACACACAGGTCACACATAACCCCATCAGCGCCCCCTTGTGGTTAACTCCCAAACTGCAATTGTCATTTTCACAATAAACAATGCATTTTAAATGCATTTTTTGCTGTGAAAATGACAATGGTCCCAAAAATGTGTCAAAATTGTCCGAAGTGTCCGCCATAATGTCGCAGTCATGAAAAAAATCGCTGATCGCCGCCATTAGTAGTAAAAATAAAAAAAAGTAAAAGTAAAATAAATCCCCTATTTTGTAAACGCTATAAACTTTGCGCAAACCAACCGATAAACGCTTATTGCAATTTCTTTTACCAAAAATAGGTAGAAGAATACGTATCGGCCTAAACTAAGGAAAAAAAAATGTTTTTATATATTTTTGGGGGATATTTATTATAGCAAAAAGTAAAAAATATTTTATTTTTTTCAAAATTGTCGCTCTATTTTTGTTTATAGCGCAAAAAATAAAAACCGCAGAGGTGATCAAATACCACCAAAAGAAAGCTCTATTTGTGGGAAAAAAAGGACGCCAATTTTGTTTGGGAGCCACGTCGCACGACCGCGCAATTTTCAGTTAAAGCGACGCAGTCCCGATTTGCAAAAAGGGGCCTGGTCCTTTAGCTGCATTTTGGTCCGGGCCTTAAGTGGTTAAAGCTGAACTCTAGGGGGAAAAAAAAGCTATCAGGGATATTTTTTTGATGATGGGGGGTGGCGGTAGAGGATGGAAAATTTGTAGTTATATTCATTGTAAATGCATTGATTGTGCAGTTTAAAAAAAAAATCATAGCGTAAATTTGGCTTCAACTTTGCAAGTACTAGGACATTAATTTAGCTTCATGCACCTATTGTAATTAATGCTGATGGAAGATTATGATTTTTTGAAAATGCAGATAATGCACTGTGACTGCACTGCCACCAACAGCTCCTGGTCTGTGTCTACAAAAAGACTAAGGCAGGCCTCCAATCTCGTGACCACTGTGACAGCCAATCACAGTGATCACATGATCAGGAAGTCGTTAACTTCCCTTTAGAGGAATTCTGGAAATTGGGCCAATATTTTCATAAAAAAGTAACTCTTTTCCAGGAACTGACCAGTTTTGTACATTTTGTTGTCCCTTTAAAAAAAAAAAAAAAAAAAGTGTGAAAAAAAATAAAAACGACAAAGTTATTTGATCGATGACCATTTACCACTTTGCTAGTTGTAGAGTATTTTTTTCCATGCTTATGGCGTTTCTTTAAGGCTTTAGCTACAAAAGCCATTTTAAAATGCAGCTTTTCCAGCAAAAGAAATAAATAAGAGGTCATTTCTGGTGGAGAAATTTTTAGGGCCCATCCTCTCTAATCATCATTAAGCGCTAAATCCACGGGAGAAGAGGCACTTTACTGATTGTCAAGTGGGAGCCATTACAGACTTGATGAGGCCCTTGGCACAATGCCATTTATTCGACTCTAGTGCCTGCTGCTAGTTCAGATTCATCTCCTGCAATCAAGGTTGTTTCTGCTTGCCAGAGTTTATTTATAGAGGAGGGGAAAAAAATGTTGAGATGTGCTTTGCAAAAAAAAAAAAAAAAAAACAGAAAAAGAAAAAAGAAAACTTTCAAAGTTTTTGACCAAAGTAGACTTGTCCTTGTTGTCCTACACGTCTTGCGCCCATTATATCACTGCCAAGGTTAAAGGCTTGGTCCAAAAGGAAGTTTCCATCAACGGAAGAGGAAGACCGACAATGCCCCTTCAAGTCTTTTATAGCTTGGACTGTTTGCATTAGAGGGGCACTCGTGTTTCTACCGGTCCGTTGTCAAGCCGGGGCAGTCAATGCCGCCTTTCAGCTTGGTTGTCTACACAATGGCACACGCCTGGAGCGTTGGGCGTTTTCGGCTTTTCGCAACATGTGGATGTATTTTTTTTTCCTGGGGATGAGCGAAACGACAAGGGGAGAGGACGATGAAAAGAGGGGCGGGGGGGGGGGGGGGACACAAAGTCAGCGGAGGCTTTTTTGCGGGATGCATTACTTATGTTTTATCCTCGAAAACTCAAAACAAATGTTCATTTGCTGACGAGTCAGAATGTTCTATTGTGTCATCTTCCCATCGGATATGTCCGCGGCAGTTCACAACCTTAAATGTCTTCCTGGAATTTTTCATGCATTTCTTTGGTGTTTATGTTAAATGTTTAAGTACGTTACAGAAAGGGGCACAAAGGGTCATTTAAAGGACACTTTAAAGAGACACTGTCATGAATGGATCCTAATGAAAGTGTCTCTCTAAAATATGCCTTCTGTACCTACCATTACCGCCTCTGTGGTATGCACGCCTTTTTATCTCATAGATCAGGTGAAGAATCTCTCCCTCTTCTCAGTCCCATCATGTCTCTACCCCCTACCAATCTCTGAGCACTGACTCTTGGTTTTACCCCTTACCCACCTCCGAGCACTGACTCTTGGTTCAGCCTCTACCCACCTCCGAGCACTGACTCTTGGTTCCACTCCTTACCCACCTCTGAGCACTGCCTCTTAGTTCCACCCCCTTACCCACCTCCGAGCACTGACTTTTGGTTCCGCCCCTACCCACCACTAAGCACTGACTCTTGGTTCCGCCCCTACCCACCTCCGAGCACTGACACTTGGTCCCACCCCTTACCCACCTCCGAGCACTGACTCTTGGTTCCACCGCTTACCCACCTCCGAGCACTGACTCTTGGTTCCACCCCTTACCCACCTTTGAGCACTGACTCTTGGTTCCACCCCTTACCCACCTTTGAGCACTGACTCTTGGTTCCACCTCTTACCCACCTCTGAGCACTGACTCTTATTTCCACCCCTTACCAACCTCTGAGCACTGATTCTTGGTTGCATCCCTTACCCACCTCCGAGCACTGACTCTTGGTTCCCCCCCTTACCCACCTCTAAGCACTTCCTCTTAGTTCCACCCCTTACCCACCTCTGAGCACTGACTTTTGGTTCCGCCCCTACCCACCACTAAGCACTGACTCTTGGTTCCGCCCCTACCCACCTCTGAGCACTGACTCTTGGTCCCACCCCTTACCAACCTCCGAGCACTGACTCTTGGTTCCACCGCTTACCCACCTCCGAGCACTGACTCTTGGTTCCACCCCTTACCCACCTCCAAGCACTGACTCTTGGTTCCACCCCTTACCCACCTCCGAGCACTGACTCTTGGTTCCACCCCTTACCCACCTCCGAGCACTGTCTCTTGGTTTAAACCTTTTAGCCACCTCCGAGCACTGCCTCCCCCAGCAGCCAGCATCAGTAGACCTTCCCTCTCACCCCAGCAACCCTTGCCATTGCATAAATCCAGAGCTGGAGGTGCCGGAACTGCATTTCCCTGCGTTCCCGCTGAAAAAATACCTGGTTGTAATTTTTGATTTTCATGTAACAGTGGTGGCACTAATAAACAAAAGCATACCGTATGTATCGGTATTTTCCACAATAAAGTTACACAAGGAGACGCACTGCACATTATATTATCTTTTTACAGAACAGTTTACATTAGGGATGACCCGATACCACTTTTTTAAGACCGAGTACAAGTTCCAATACTTTTTTTCAAGTACTAGCCAATACCGATTACCGATACTTTTTTTAATGTAATGTGACAGTGGCACGTGTCAGTTTTTTTTTCTTACAATATTTTTTTTAAATTATTGTTTACAATAATTTTTTTGTTATTTTTCTAGTTCTTTTACAATGCTTTATTTGGGGGGGGGGAGTGGATTGTGTCAGTGTGTTTTTTATAAAAAAAAATATATATATTTTTATTTTCCAATTTATTTTTTTATTATTTATTGCAATTTTTTTTTATCAGCACTGTTGGGGGGCTTTGGTGAGATATGAGGGGTCTTCCTTTTGAGACAGCGAAAGGCACTGAGGATAGAGATTCCCCAGTCCCTTTTCTCAGGAGCACTGAAAATTAATGGAGAGAAGACAGCGACTCCTCTCCATTCATAAACTGAGACATCGTAATCACAGGTTAGGAAGTTTCAGTTATGTGAATGACAGTCACATGGAGCAGAACATAGGGGGACATGGAGCACGGAGGGGGACACAGAGCATGAAGGGGGACATGGAGCACAAAGGGGGACACGGAGCACAGAGGGGGACACGGCGCATGGAGGGGGACACAGAGCACGGAGGGGGACAAGAAGCAGAACGGAGGGGGACACGGAGCAGAACGGAGGGGGACACGGAGCAGAACAGAGGGGGACACGGAGCAGAACGGAGGGGGACACGGAGCAGAACGGAGGAGGACATGGAGCACAGAGGAGGACACGGAGCAGAACAGACAGGGACATGGAGCACGGAGGGGGACACGGAGCAGAACGGAAGGGGACTGGAGGAGGATACAAGGACAGTCAACGGTGATCGGTACGGTGGGAGAATTACAAGCACCAATCACCCTGTATAGATTTACCTAAAGCAGCTGAAGGGGGGGGGAGTGGCTATCGGGCTTTTCTGAAATCTATACACGGTGATCGGTGCTTGTAACTCCCCCACCGCACGCATCACAAGAACTCGGGCAAATGCTCGGGATCGGTACGGATACTAGTATCGGTATCGGGGCAACCCTAGTTTGCATGATTGATTTTACAAAGACTTTAACTAGGGCTTATTTTCAGGGCAGGGCTTATATTGCAGCCATCCCAGAAACTCACGCTAGGGCTTATTTTCAGGGTAGGGCTTAATTTTGGGAAAATAGGGTAAGTGCAATCAACTGCCATTTTTCTGTAGCATAAGGTTTTGTTTTGCTATAGGTAACATCTACAAATATTAATTGTGCCTAAGCATAATCCTGGAAAATCTACTATTTGTCCTGAATACTCCTGAAAATTAGGAGTGTCATTCCTGGTATGTGAGTGTGCCTTCAGCCTCATAGCTGTACATCAGCAGCGCAAGACCTAAGGCACTGCTGCCCCTGAAGATTTGGAGAAAGGTTTGGTGATGTCACTACTGTGCTGCTTCCTGTTTTCCTTGCTGGAGGCTCTGACATGAGACAACAAAGCCCTGCCTCTACCAGGACAGACGCCTCCATCTAAAGACACAGTGCAGAACAGTTTGGTAAATCAGGGGAAAATCAGCTGGGGGGAGGCCACAGAAAATACTGTGGTGACCAGTCGTTTGTCCTCTGCCTGCCTTATTTTGGACACAGCGTGCAGAGTTCCTCATTAAGAACAACCAACCACAGGAAACATATTAATATGTAAGTACAAATGTTGCAAACCTGGAGAGTTAAAGCTGAACTCCTGTCAAAAAAATAAAGACACAGATTAAATTCGTATAGAGGTATCTGACCACGCTGTATTGCTTACAAGCCAATAGAGACCAAGGACTTGGCTGTGCTGTCTGGCAGGGCTGTGTAAATTGCTGGACTGGTTGACTTAACTGAATTTATTCTTCTATGAGAAAAGGGGGTAATAATGTAACAGGCACTCTCGGCGCCGTAATGCGTTCCACGCTGGAACGCATAAAGCGCCCGCGCGATGACGTCATCGCCCGGTGCCGCGTGCGTTCCAGCTTGGAACGCGGAAGTGCGCTGTGAATCACGGCGGTTTCTCCATGCACCTGCCCCGCTTCTATAAAGAGATCAGTGTGCAGACAGCACGCTGTTCTATTATTGTCGGACGTAGCCGGCTTGGTTACCAGAGCACTATGGGTACCAGCAATCCTTAAGCCTGAACCATGCCACCCTGGATGCCTGCCTGATTGAAGCTAATGCAGACTGCCATGCTGGGACACCTTAAGGATATCTTCCTTCAGAAGACGCTGCACTACAGAAATCCCATTGTTGCTATCAGACTACAACACCCATCCTCTGCAATACAGATAAGTACTATTACAATTACCCGCTTCACATATAGCCTTTACAAGTACTGTATTTAAAACTGGCTTATCTAAAGCTATCCTGCTGCTTGGGATTATTTGCTGTGTCTTCAGCTGACATCTGAGGAATATCTTAAAGGGACATACACTTTCAATTCCATTACGCTAATGTTGTCTCTCTTAAGTAATTTGCTATTTCAAACAGATTCCTATTTACTACGTGCTTGACATAAGTTCTTACTTGTTTATGGGCCCATGCCCTAAGTGACCGAACATGTTCGCTCTAACTTTTCTATGCTAAGGGTTGAAGATAATTCATGCTTACTCCCTTAGTGGCCTAATGCACTGCTGTATGTTTAAGTGATATGATGTAGAGAACCCCCAAACTCCTGTTCTCTGATTGGAGTGATGCCTGGGGTCCAATACTGATAATCACTTGCATACAATTGTGCATTGGAACGTCCTGAATAGTATCTTTTTAATGCTAGGGTTTGGTCGCATGTTGTAATGCGTCCACCCCTAGTAGCTCAACGCATTCCTTTATGTGAGAGAGAGATGATGTAGAGAACCCCCAAACTCCTGTTTGTGTGGAGTGACGCCTGGGGCTCAGTACTGAATTCTCACCTAGAGAAGTGCATTGATATCTTTGCTAACCGCAGTTGTGCTTCACTCCCGTTCACCAGAGCCGTTACAAATAATTAGTTTACAGTTGCTATCTCTAAGATCTTTTCAAAAGATCTGAGTCATTCTATGCACCCAGACAATTCTTTACAGTAAAGCTGGCCATACCTGTTAGGTGAGGCTAACCAAAGAGAAATCACTCATTAGTGTAGGTGGATGATTCTGCAATACCAGTTATTGGATTCTAACAGCTGGCACCCAGCTGTCAGAATACCTCAGCAGTGCCTGCATCTGATTGGATGCAGGCGCTGCTTGACTAAATACTTTGGGCCAGATTCACAGATATCTGTGGCGGCGTATCGTATCCCCTTTACGTTACACCGCCGCAAGTTTTCAGCGCAAGTGCCTGATTCACCAAGCACTTGCGTGTAAACTTACGGCGGTGTAACGTAAAGCCGTCCGGCGCAAGCCCGCCTAATTCAAATGGGGCGTGTACCATTTAAATTAGGCGCGTTCCCGCGCCGAACGGTCTGCGCATGCTCGTGTGAAAATTTCCCGACGTTCTTTGCGCGAAATTACGGCGCCCCAACGTATTTTTTGAACGGCGACGTGCGTTACGTCGTTTCGTATTTCCGGGCGTCTTACGCAAAAAAAAAAAATTGAAATTCGACGCGGGAATGACGGCCATACTTTAACCACTTAACCCCCGGACCATATTGCCGCCCAAAGACCAGAGTACTTTTTGCGATTCGGGACTGCGTCGCTTTAACAGACAATTGCGCGGTCGTGCGACGTGGCTCCCAAACAAAATTGGCGTCCTTTTTTTCCCACAAATAGAGCTTTCTTTTGGTGGTATTTGATCACCTCTGCGTTTTTTTTTTTTGCGCTATAAACAAAAATAGAGAGACAATTTTGAAAAAAATTAATATTTTTTACTTTTTGCTATAATAAATATCCCCCAAAAATATATAAAAAAACATTTTTTTCCTCAGTTTAGGCCGATACGTATTCTTCTACCTATTTTTCGTAAAAAAAAATCGCAATAAGCGTTTATTGATTGGTTTGCGCAAAAGTTATAGCGTTTACAAAATAGGGGGTATTTTTATGTCATTTTTATTCATATATTTTTTTTACTAGTAATGGCGGCGATCAGCGATTTTTTTTCGGTATTGCGACATTATGGCGGACACTTCGGACACTTTTGACACATTTTTGGGACCATTGGCATTTTTATAGCGATCAGTGCTATAAAAATGCATTGGATTACTATAAAAATGCCACTGGCAGTGAAGGGGTTAACACTAGGGGGCGGGGAAGGGGTTAAGTATGTCCCTTGTGTGTTCTTACTGTGGGGGGGGGGTGGCCTCACTAGGGGAAACACTGATCCTCTGTTCATACATTGTATGAACAGAAGATCAGCGTTTCCCCCGCTGACAGGACCGGGAGCTGGGTGTTTACACACACAGCTCCCGGTCCCCGCTCTGTAACGAGCGATCGCGTGTGCCCGGCGGCGATCGCGCCCGCCGGGCACACGCACGGGAGTCGGGGGCGAGCGGGGGGCGCACGCGCGCCCCTAGTGGCGGCTGAGAGAGAGGACGTTATACTACGTGCTCTCGCCCAGCAGAGCCAACTTGCCAACGTAGAACGGCGGTGCGCGGTCGGCAAGTGGTTAACATGGCTGTTCTAAATGTAAGCCATGAAAAAGCAGGCCTAAGTTTGCGACGGGAAAAACCGACTAGCGACGACGTAAGAGATTGCGACGAACGCGCGTATCTTCGTGGATCGCCGTAATCAGCTAATTTGCATACCCGACGCTGGAAAACTACGCGAACTCCACCCAGCTGCCGCCGGAAAATTACACCTAGGATCCGAAGGCGTACGCCTGTTGGATCTTAGCCAAAAGCCGTCGTATCTTTTTTGTGAATTACAAATAAAGATACGACGCGGCAAATTTGAAAATACGCCGGAGTATCTGTAGATACTCTGGCGTATTTCCTCTGTGAATCTGGCCCTGTATGCCTGGCCGCCGCAGATATCTGTGAATCTGGCCCAAAGTATTTAGTCAAGCAGCGCCTGCATCCAAAAAAAAGTGGGTTAAAAAAAAAAAAAAAAGCTGGGGTTTGCTGGCAAGACCACCCACAGAGCAAATGTCAGCCAATTCAGCAGAAATCAGTCAAAATTTGATCCAAGTATAGCCTAAAGGGGTTCTAAGGCTTTTATTATAAAAAAATAAATAAAAAAGAGTGGCCCCAGACACCATCTTCTGGGGGCTCTCGCGGCTCCTCCTTGCATCATATAACCCCCTAGGAGAAGTGCTCTCCCAGGGGGTTACCTTACGACCGTCCATAGCCGCTGAATGTATGACTCGGCCCCGCCCCCCTGCACCCGCGTCATTGGATTCGATTGACAGCAGCGGAAGCCAATGGCTGCGCTGCTATCAATTTATCCAATCAAGAGCTGGGACCCCGTGGAGAGAGGGACAGCACGTCCCCGCCGAGCAAATTTGGGACTCAGGTTAGTAAAACGGGGGGGCTGGGGAGTGTTTTTTCATCTTAATGCGTAGGAGAAAAAACACAAGGGTTTAAGAGCTATGAAAATGTACAATCGACTTCAACAGGAGTTGACAGCAGTACAGGGAGAAGTTCCCCGTACCAGCTGTCACTTTTTGAAGCTCTGCCCACATGGCTGTGTCATTCATACACAGAGTTTGGATGTTTAAAAAAGCTGCTTTTACAGGCATTTGAGCTTGTAGTTCTCTGCCTAAAAGCTTTTTTGTGCTCTTTTGCAAATTTTTATTGCACATTTATGATTTTTTTTAGCTTTTTTGAGCTTATGCGAGTGTAGCAGTACCCTTGTAATGGCTACTGAGTATTGTAGTCCACATGTCAACCCGTATTTTGTAAAAAATAAAACGCTTTCCATTTATTCTAAACAGGTTTATCTCACTCTCTTCATAGCTGTTTGAAAACCCTGCTCCATTACTTCTGCCTTACTTCCTGGTCAGACTTTAGGTCATGACACAGGAAGCAGTTGACCAGCTGAGGGTAGATGGTGCAGGGTGTGGGCTAATGAGATCAGCTGGTTAACTCCTTCCTGTGTTATGGCCTAATGTCTGATCAGGAAGTAAGGCAGAAGTAATGAAGAAGGCCCGGATTCTCGTACGAGTTACGCCGGCGTATCTCCAGATACGCCGTCGTAACTCTGAGTCCGAGCCGTTGTATCTATGCGCCTGATTCTTAGAATCAGTTACGCGTATATTTGTATTAGATCCGACCAGCGTAAGTCTCCTACGCCGTCGTATCTTAACTGCATATTTATGCTGGCCGCTAGGGGCGTGTACGCTGATATACGCCTAGAAATATGTAAATCAGCTAGATACGCGAATTCACGAACGTCCCCCCCTTGACGATGCAGTACAGATACGCCGTTTACGTTAGGCTTTTCCCGGCGTAAAGTTACCCCTGCTCTATGAGGCGTACATGAGGCGTACCAATGTTAAGTATGGACGTCGTTCCTGCATCGAATTTTGAAAATTTTACATCGTTTGCGTAAGTCGTTCGCGAATAGGGCTGGGCATCATTTACGTTCCCGTCTAAAGCATTGGCTTCTTGCGGGTTAATTTGGAGCATGCACACTGGGATACTTTCACGGACGGCGCATGCGCCGTTCGTAAAAAGCGTCATTTACGTTGGGTCACATAAAATTTCACATCTACCACATTTGAATTAGGCGGGCTTACGCCGGCCTATTTACGCTACGCCGCCGCAACTTTCGTTTGAGAATACGGCACTTGCCTGTAAAGTTGCGGAGGCGTAACGTAAATAGGATACGTTACGCCCGCACAAAGATACGCCATTCTACGTGAATCCGGGCCGAAGTGTTTTCAAACAGCCATGAAGCTTTTTTATTTTTATTTTAGGCCCTAAAGCTGTGTAAGGAGGAGCCACAAAAGTTCTGATGGCTGTCCTGGATATAACACTCCCACTGCAAGACTAATTTCAGTCCTCAGCTAGTGTGCATCATGAAATGATAGATTTTGGAGATTAGCTAAATTTGTTTAGGGAAATGGTAATAGAAACAGGGGGCCAGATTCACAAAGAGATACGACGGCGTATCTCCTGATACGCCGTCGTATCTCTGAGATACGACGGTCGGATCTATGCGACTGATTCATAAGAATCAGTTACGCATAGATCTCCCTTAGATCCGACAGCTGTAAGTGACTTACACCGTCGGATCTTAGGCTGCAATCTCCCGCCGGCGACTAGGTGTCGCTTCGGTTTTTTACGCGACGAATATGCAAATGAGGAAAACCGCTGATTCAGAAACGAACGCCCGCATGTCGCTTTTTTTTCACCTCGTTTGCGTTCGCCTCTTTCCGGCGGATAGTTACCCCTGCTATAGCAGGGGTAACTGCGGCGTATCCTATGTTTAGTATGGCCGTCGTTCCCGCGCCGAGTTTTAAATTTTAACGTCGTTTGCGTACGTCGATTCAGAATTAGGCCCGACGCTAGTTACGCTCACGCCGAAACCACTGACGTCCTAGCGACGTCATTGTGAGCAATGCACGCCGGGAAATTTAGCCGGCGGCGCATGCGCATTTAAATCGGCGCGGGGACGCGCCTGATTTAAATACTACACTCCCCCTAGCCGCGGAATTTGAATTCCGCCGGGGGAGTTACGATCCTTTTGCCGCAAGTTTCGAGGTAAGTGCTTTGTGAATACTGCACTAGCCTCGCAAAATTGCGCCGGCGGATCGTAAATCAGATAGATTACGCGGATCTAACGATCGGCTAATCTATCTGAATCTGGCCCAGGGGAATTCTAAATTATCCTAACTTTTTTTTTTTTTTTTTACTTTTGTAATCACAGGTAGGATTAAAAAGCACATTCACAGCCCTTTGAATTCTTGAGATGAGTTTTCCTCCTCTTTGTATGTGGAAAGTGATGTCATAGCTGAGTGCCGCACAGAACAAATTGCTGCAAATCCTCCATTAAATAACAACTCTTCTCTACAGCACTGACAAATCCCTACACAAACCACGCCACGCCATGCCGCTACGCCGACTGTGGTCAGGTATGTTCAGGGAGAGTCTAATGGAGGGTCTGAAAGAGTCTTACCTGTAATGATCCTCAGAGAAGACGGCTCCCGACATGTTTCCCCCCCTCCCCCGCTGCATCTGCCATTTACTGCTTACACCGGAGTTCCAAACAAGACAATGGATAAAGGATTAGACATGTGCAGAACATTTGTTTTGTTTCATTTCTTTTCAATTCGTTATTTACATAAATCTGTTTAATTCGTTTTCAGATGTTTTGTTTATTCGAATTCGAATCGATTCAAATTTTTCGCTCTCCATTTGAATCAAATTCCATTCGAATTGCATTTATTCTATTCATAATTTGAATAATTAAACTCTATGCCATTCAATTCTATAGCTTTTTTCAATACTATATTTTTATTTTCTATTATTCTATTTTCTATTATATTCTTTTCTATTCTATTCAAATTTGAATTACGCAAAACGGTTATATTGTTATATTTAGGGTTGTCCCGATACCACTTTTTTAGGACCGAGTACGAGTACCGATACTTTTTTTCAAGTAGTCGCCGATACCGAATACCGATACTTTTTTTCAAGTAGTCGCCGATACCGAATACCGATACTTTTTTTAAATGTGTCCCCAAATGCAGCCATGTCCCCCCACATATGCAGCCATGTCCCCCCAGCCATGTCCCCCACATATGCAGCCATGTCCCCCTAGCCATGTCCCCCACATATGCAGCCATGTCCCCCTAGCCATGTCCCTCACATATGCAGCCATGTCCCTCTAGCCATGTCCCTCACATATGCAGCCATGTCCCTCACATATGCAGCCATGTCCCTCTAGCCATGTCCCTCACATATGCAGCCATGTCCCTCACATATGCAGCCATGTCCCTCACATATGCAGCCATGTCCCTCTAGCCATGTCCCTCACATATGCAGCCATGTCCCTCTAGCCATGTCCCTCACATATGCAGCCATGTCCCTCACATATGCAGCCATGTCCCTCACATATGCAGCCATGTCCCTCTAGCCATGTCCCTCACATATGCAGCCATGTCCCTCTAGCCATGTCCCTCACATATGCAGCCATGTCCCTCTAGCCATGTCCCCCACATATGCAGCCATGTCCCTCACATATGCAGCCATGTCCCTCTAGCCATGTCCCTCACATATGCAGCCATGTCCCTCTAGCCATGTCCCTCACATATGCAGCCATGTCCCTCTAGCCATGTCCCTCACATATGCAGCCATGTCCCTCCAGCCATTTCCCCCATACCTTTGCCGCCGAAAGCCGCCACCGCCGCCGCATGGAGAAAATCACAGCATTCATTTGAATAGCTGTTTTGCCCGCGCGTATAGACACTCCCCCTTGCTCGGGATTGGACAAATCACGATCACCCATCCAATCCCGAGCAAGGGGGAGTGTCTATACGCGCGGGAACACTACAGCTATTCAAATGAAAGCTGTGATGTTCCCGCACGCCGTTTAACCCATGCGGCGGCGGGAAAGTATTCTATTTAGGTATCGGGGGTATTTGCCGAGTACAAGTACTCCCGCAAATACTCGGTATCGGTCCCGATACCGATACTGGTATCGGTATCGGGACAACCCTAGTTATATTCTTTCTACTCTATTATAGTCGATTCTTTTATTTTCTATTCTGTTTTTTCCATTCTATTTGTTTTTATTCTATTTGAATTCAAATTTTTTATATTCAAAATTCGAATTTCAGAAGATGGTTACCGTATATTCTTTCTATTTTATGCTATTCTATTTTTTATTCTCTTCTATCCCTTTATTTTCTATTCTATTTTATTCTGTTCTTTTATTTTCTATTCTAGCCTTTTTTTTCTACTCTATTTTTTCTATTATTTTATTTTGTATTCTGTTCTATTTTACTCTATTATATTCTATGCTTTTATTTTAAATCCTACTATTTTCTATTCTATTCCTTTATTTTATATTCAATTTTATTCTGTTATTTTATATTCTAGCCCATTTTTTTCTGCTGTATTTTTTTCTATTTTATTTTTTTCTATTATTTTATTTTGTATTCTGTTCTGTTTTACTTCTATTATATTCTATTCTTTTATTTTCTATTCTACTATTTTCTATTATATTACTTTATTTTCTACTCTATTTTATTCTGTTCTTTTATTTTCTATTCTAGCCCCATTTTCTACTCTATTTCTTTCTATTCAATTTTTTCTATTGTTTTATTTTCTATTCTGTTCTGTTTTACTATTTTATATTCTATTCTACTATTTTCTATTTTATTACTTTATTTTCTATTCTATTTTATTCTGTTATTTTATTTTCTATTCTAGACCCCTTTTCTACTCTATTTCTTTCTATTCTATTTTTTCTATTATTTTATTTTCTATTCTGTTCTGTTTTACTCTATTATATTATATTCTTTTATTATATATTCTACTATTTTCTTTTCTATTACTTTAGTTTCTATTCTATTTTATTCTATTCCTTTATTTTATATTCTAGCCCTTTTTTTTCTACTCTATTTTTTCCTATTTTATTTTTTCTATTATTTTACTTTGTATTCTGCTCTGTTTTACTCTATTGTGTTCTGTGCTTTTATTTTAAATCCTACTATTTTCTATTCTATTCCTTTATTTTATATTCAATTTTATTCTGTTATTTTATATTCTAGCCCATTTTTTTCTGCTGTATTTTTCTCTATTTTATTTTTTTCTATTATTTTATTTTGTATTCTGTTCTGTTTTACTTCTATTTTTTTATTTTCTATTCTACTATTTTCTATTCTATTAATTTATTTTCTATTCTATTTTATTTGTTCTTTTATTTTCTATTCTAGCCCCTTTTTCTACTCTATTTCTTTCTATTCTATTTTTTCTATTATTTTATTTTCTATTCTGTTCTGTTTTACTCTATTATATGTTA
The DNA here is from genome assembly GCF_905171775.1 of Rana temporaria. NCBI lineage: Eukaryota > Metazoa > Chordata > Amphibia > Anura > Ranidae > Rana > Rana temporaria. The sequence continues at coordinate 189,911,085 of NC_053495.1, read as the reverse complement.
TTCTTTTATGTTCTATTCTACTATTTTCTATTTTATTACTTTATTTTCTATTTTATTCTGTTCTTTTATTTTCTATTCTAGACCCTTTTTCTACTCTATTTCTTTCTATTCTAATTGTTCTATTATTTTATTTTGTATTCTGTTCTGTTTTACTCTATTATATCCTATTCTTTTATTTTATATTCTACTATTTTCTTTTCTATTACTTCTTTTTTCTATTCTATTTTATTCTATTCCTTTATTTTATATTCTAGCCCTTTTTTTCTACTCAATTTTTTTTCTACTCTATTTTTTTCTATTCAATTTTTTTCTATTATTTTATTTTGTATTCTGTTCTGTTTTACTCTATTGTGTTCTATTATTATATTTTAAATCCTACTATTTTCTATTCTATTCCTTTATTTTATATTCAATTTTATTCTGTTATTTTATATTCTAGCCCTTTTTTTTCTGCTGTATTTTTTTCTATTTTAGTTTTTTCTATTATTTTATTTTGTATTCTGTTCTGTTTTACTTCTCTTATATTATATTCTTTTATTTTATAACCTACTATTTTCGAACTCTATTACTTTATTTTCTATTCTATTTTATTCTCTTTGGAAATTCGAATTTGATTCGAAAACTATTTGAATTCAAATTTTGTCTGAAATTTTGATTCGTTATTTCGGATTCGTTTAAATTCATTACTAATGTAATCAAAATAACGAAAATTTTGTGCGCATTTCAATTTGGAACAAAACGAACCGCACGTCTAGACGCGATGAAACTGAAACAATGTAATGTTTAAATACACTTTAAAGTATATCTAAAGCCCCCAGTTTTTAAGAGTTAGAACCTCTGTCAGGTTTTTATTGCTAACTTAGAAGCAGTATGAGAATCACACAAATGGTTAAGAAAGACCATAAATGGCATTTTATTAGATAATTTGCAGAATAAGAATCCAATGCGTTTGGGGAGTTCAGACAATCACCCTTCATTGGAACCCAATAAATCCTTTGAATATTTAAACAAAATTCTAGTAGTGTATGGCTAGCTTAAAGTGTATGCTACCCTCTGGGCCAGATCCACATAGAATTGGACAGGCGCAGCGTATCAGAGATACGCTACGCCGCCGTATCTTACCTGGCTTTAAGTCGAATCCAGGAAGATTTTGCGCCGTAAGTTACGGCGGCGTAGTGTATCTCTCGGTGCGTAATTCAAATTTGCGGGGGAGGGGGCGTGATTCATTTAAATGAAGCGCGTCCCCGCGCCGATTAAACTGCGCATGCTCTGTTTCGAAATTTCCCGCCGTGCTTTGCGCGAAATGACGTCGCAACAACGTCATTTTTTTTAACTTAGACGTGAGTTACGCCCATCCCTATTCACGGACGACTTACGCAAAAAAAGAAAAAAATTCAAACTTCGACGCGGGAACGACGGCCATACTTAACATGGCAAGTCTATCTATACGCCGCAAAATACCAGCGTTAACTATACGCCGGAAAAAGCCGACTCCAGACGACGTAAAAGAATGCGACGGCCGCTCGTACGTTCGTCGGAAATAGCTAATTTGCATACTCAACGCGGATTACGACAGGAACACCACCCAGCGGACGCCGAAGAATTGCATCTAAGATCCAAAGGCGTACAAAGACGTACGCCTGTCGGATCAAACCCAGATGCCGTCGTATCTTGTTTTGAGGATTCAAACCAAAGATACGACGCGGGAAATTTGAAAGTAGATACGCCGGCGTACTCTCTTTGTGGATCTGCCCCTAAATGTTTATTTCTATGTGTGTGCTCACATATGTGTATTTTATAAATGATAGCCTCTGTCATTTTCATGTACTTCTTCCATCTGAAGTACCTGGTTGATCCTGCCAGTAAAAATGTTTCATGTTGTAAACTGACTACACAAAGCACATAAACTGATCAGAGTAGAGTGGTCAGTTTTCATTCTTTGGCTGGCCATTCAGAGATACAGGACACTGTGCAGACACACAGAATGCCTGTGTTGGGTAGTTTGTTCACCTACCACGCTCAATCACAGCCTGCCTCGAGTCCTACACCCCCCCCCTCCCAATCACAGCCTGCCTCTTGAACACGCCCCCTGCTCAAGCACAGCCTGCATTTTGCCTGTTTGATCAGACCATGGAATGCAGGTGAGCTGCGTGCCTGCACATGCATTGGGTAAGTTAGGTGGGCGTGAGGCCCCTGTGAGTACGAGGCCTTAGGCGACTGCCTAATTTGCCTAATTAAAGAGCCGCCTCTGATCTTGGGTCCCTAAATGATGGGTGTGGAACTCATACCCCATGACAGTGACTTTGGACCCAGTGTCAATCAGTCAAGGAACCATCTGGTCATTCACTTGGGCTTTGACTACTGGACTTGGCGCAACCATAGGCTCTGGCCTACTGGAACCTTTTATCTGGCAGACCTTCCCACTCCCGGGGGTAATAGCCCAGTTATAGGCCTGGGCAGGAGGGGATTAACAACAGGAGATTTGGCACCTCTAATGCATGAACCTAGTTTTTTATTGCAGTCTGTGTCCCTGTTAGGGAAATCACCTCTCTCTCTCTGAGCCCTGGTAACCTCTGTCACCAGGGCAGAAAGTGATGAGAAATCCAGAATCTTACTAAGGGAGTGTTCCCTTCTTTGCATAGATTTCCTATCACTTCCTATTGTATCTCTGGGGCACAAAGTGAAATTTACATTTTAAAATTTGAAAATTAAAAATTTGAAAATTCGAAATTGAAAAATTCTAAATTTCGAAAATTCGAAATTGAAAAATTCTAAATTTCGAAAATTCGAAATTGAAAAATTCTAAATTTCGAAAATTCGTAAATTTGAATATTAGAAAATTCGTAAATTCGAAAAATAAAAAATTTGAAAATTAGAATATTCGAAATTTCGAAAAATCTAAAATTCGAAATTTCGAAAAATCTAAAATTCGAAATTTCGAAAAATCTAAAATTCGAAATTTCGAAAAATCTAAAAATCGAAAATTCGAAATTTCAAAAAATCTAAAAATCGAAAATTCGAAATTTCGAAAAATTCGAAATTGAAAAATTCGAAAATTTGAATATTCGAAATTTGAAAATTCGAAAAAGAAAAATTCGAAATTTAGAAAAATTCAAAAATTCAAAATTCGAAAATTAGAAAATTAAAACTTTGAAAATTGAAAAATTCGAAAAATAAAAAATTCGAAATTTGAAAATTCGAAAAATAAAAAATTTGAAATTTCCAAAATTGAAAAATTCGAAAATTAAAAAAAAAGAAAAATGTTCGTATTTTCAAAAATATACGAAAATTCGAAATTTTCGGAAATACGAAAATTCGACATTTTCGGAAATACGAAATTTCGGATATTCGGAAATTCAAAATTTTCGGAAGTCCGAAAATTCGGAAATAAAAAATTTGTTAATACGAAAATTCGGAATTAACGAATTTTCGTTAAAAAACAAATTAGAAACGAAAGAAATTGCACATGTCTACCCACAAGCTTTAAGCTACGCGTCTGGTTACAGGTCAATAGTCACTACATGTTTCGCCAAAGGTTGGCTTCTTCAGGGGAAATCGTGGTAACCAATATTGTATAAATGGCTCTAAATAAGCAGAGATACAACATTAAGTAATCTTAAAGGACATATACCTTCCTATCTATTTACTAATGCTAACAGCATAAGAATTAATAATAGTTCCTGTAATTCTGGAACATAGTAATGCCTTCTCATTGGGTGGTCCATCCTCTATGAAGATTTCCTATCACTTATTAGACGTTCTGACATTTTTTAAGATTTACATCTATTTATAAACTCGCTGAGTAAAGATCGTTATTGGAGGATGAAGTAACGGAAACATAAATTGGGGGAAATGATGTGTTGACAACAGGCAGCCTGGAGAAGAATGAGAAATAGGCAGAGCCATTCAGGGGTTGTATGAGTCAGGGGAGAGACCCATTAGAAAGCTGCAGGGATTAATTCAACTTTATTTTGAAACCCGGGTCGTAATTATTTAACCACTTCAGGCCCGGAGGATTTGGCTGTCAAATGCCCGGGCCACTTTTTGCGATTCGGCACTGCGCCGCTCAGTGTCGTGTCACATGTAGCCCAGCCCCACCACAGTTAGAATCACTCCCTAGGACACACTTAACCCCTTCCTCGCCCCCTTCTGGTTAACCCCTTCCCTGCCAGTGTAATTTACACAGTAATCAGTGCATTTTTATAGCTCCAATCCCTGTATAAATGACGATGGTCCCAAAAATAGCGTCAAAAGTGTCCGATGGGTCCCCCGTAATGTCGCAGTCACGATAAAAATCGCAGATTGCTGCCATTACTAGTAAAAAAAAATGTATAATAAAAATGCTAAAAACTACCCCCTATTTTGTAGACCAGGGATATGCAATTAGCGGACCTCCAGCTGTTGCAAAACTACAAGTCCCACCATGCCTCTTGCTCGTGGCTGTCATGCTTGTGGCTGTCAGAGTCTTGCTATGCCTCATGGGACTTGTAGTTTTGCAACAGCTGGAGGTCCGCTAATTGCATATCCCTGTTGTAGACGCTATAACGTTTGCGCAAACCAATCATTAAACGCTTATTGTGATTTTTTTTTAAATATGTAGAAGAATACGTATCTGAAGAATACAAATTCGTTTTTTTTATATATTTTTGGGGGATATTTATTATAGCAAAAAGTAAAAAATATTGCATTTATTTTCAAAATTGTCGCTCTATTTTTGTTTATAGCGCAAAAAATAAAAACCGCAGAGGTGATCAAATACCACCAAAAGAAAACTCTATTTGTGGGGAAAAATAGGATGTAAATTTTGTTTGGTTACAATGTCGCACGACCGGGCAATTGTCAGTTAAAGCGACGCAGTGCCGAATCGCAAAAAGTGGCCCGGTCATTGGGCAGCCAAATGGTCCGGGGCTTAAAGGAGTTGTAAAGGAAAAAATTTTTTGCCTAAAATGAATGTCTGCAAGGTAGACAGACAGAATAGTGTAATGATTCTGTTAAAAAACGAGTAAATACCTATTAAATTCCTTCATCTATATCACCTCTGGCGTTCTAGTTTCTGTTCTCTCATTCACTTCCTGGTTTGCATCGTTCGTTCATGTAAGAACTACATTTCCCAGTATGAACTGCAGCACACCCAGTAATTCATACCTCCTTGAAGTCTCTAACATGTAGGGAGCGTCCTGCCGCACAGATGTAGTTGCCAGGAGGGGGTGAGCACGTCACTGACCACCACAGTAAAGCCTCCCGTCACGGTGGTCAGTAAAATCAGACAAGCAGGAAGTGAACAGAACAGAGAAGAAATAGAGCAACTTCTGAGCAAAAACAAACAATGAGGAAGTGAAAAGAGGAATGTCTGCAGGTAAAGGATGCTTATTATGAAAAAAAATATATTTTCCTTTACAACCCCTTTAAGTGGTTAAAGTGCATGTAATCCCAATCCCTGAAATCTCATCTAAATTTTCATGTTATAACATAAATTCAAAAATAATCTTCAATCATTAAATCTGCGGTTTTCACTGAAATAAAAACTGGGAATCCCACCATAAAGATCCTTGTTCAGGCACTTCCTGTTACCGGGTGACAACACTGTATCCCTGTCTCCAAACTGTATTCCTGAGTTGTCACACAGACTCCCAATGGAGATTACAAGACAGGCATGGTCCCCAGTTGTCACCATCAGGAACCCCTCCCCTGAGGAAGGCATGAAGCCATAGATGCTTGTAGACCAGAAGTAGCTGCGGATAGGCTGTCGCAGATCAGCAGCACTAAGATGCAAAAAACCCCAATAAAAATAATAATAAAATAGGGTGAATTTTATATATATAAAAAATACAATTGTTTATAATACACAGTAAATTAGCGGTCTAAATGCCATTGAGTTGGGGTTTCCATCCACTCTAAGTGGAATTTTGCACATATGCAGCAGGCATGTACAACAGATTTGTAGGGCTGTGTGATCAGGAGATAATTTAGCCACAGCACTGAAAACGTTTTGTAGCAATCGGAGCTTGAATAAACACTTGGGTCACGCTGGAAAAAAAAAAAAATCCAGACTGATTGTGGTTTTCTGTGGCACAGAGGATTAGCGCGGCGGCGTTCCTAATGGAAATGTGAAGGAACAGCTCGGCAGATCTATGGTGTAGATAGGTGTGTGTGACGGGTAACAATATGGACTAAAACCAAATCGCTAATAGAGGGGTGTCTGAAAAGATCGCAGTCACCCCAAATCCTGACCTATAGCAGGTGTGCGAAATTCCCATTACATGGGGGCAGGGCTAAGAGCCAGAGTCTATGAGAGCTGAGTACCATATCCACTCGCCCCATTCATGACCAGGCCATTTTTTGCGATACGGCACTGCGTTACTTTAAAGGGGTTGTAAAGGTTAATTTAGGATGCATTAAGGTGAAAAAACATCCGACGGTAACGCCCCCCCCCCCCCCCCGAACCCCCGTTTTACTTACCTCACCCCTCAAAAGTCCCAGGCTCGTCCCCGTGATCCTCTTCGGTTCCCAGCCTGGCCGTTGATTGGCTAGGCTGGATGGATTGATAGCAGCGCACTATGTGTGCACTGACACCAATGCTGGGGGTTATTATTGTGTGCACTGACACCAATGCTGGGGGTTATTATTGTGTGCACTGACACCAATGCTGGGGGTTATTATTGCGTTTACTGACAGCAATGCTGGGGGTTATTATTGTGTGCACTGACACCAATGCTGGGGGTTTTTATTGTGTGCACTGACACCAATGCTTTGGGTTATTATTGCGTTTACTGACAGCAATGCTGGGGGTTATTATTGTGTGCACTGACACCAATGCTTGGGGTTATTATTGCGTTTACTGACACCAATGCTGGGGGTTATTATTGTGTGCACTGACACCAATGCTGGGGGTTATTATTGTGTGCACTGACACCAATGCTGGGGGTTATTATTGTGTGCACTGACACCAATGCTGGGGGTTATTATTGCGTTTACTGACACCAATGCTGGGGGTTATTATTGTGTGCACTGACACCAATGCTGGGGGTTATTATTGTGTGCACTGACACCAATGCTGGGGGTTATTATTGTGTGCACTGACACCAATGCTGGGGGTTATTATTGTGTGCACTGACACCAATGCTGGGGGTTATTATTGTGTGCACTGACACCAATGCTGGGGGTTTTTATTGTGTGCACTGACACCAATGCTGGGGGTTATTATTGTGTGCACTGACACCAATGCTTGGGGTTATTATTGCGTTTACTGACAGCAATGCTGGGGGTTATTATTGGGTTTACCGACACCAATGCTGGGGCTTATTATTGTGTGCACTGACACCAATGCTGGGGGTTATTATTGAATCCACTACATCAATGCTGGGGGTTATTATTGCATTCACTGACATCAATTCTGGGGGTTATTATTGTATCCACTAACATCAATTCTGGGGGTTATTATTGTGTGCACTGACAACAAAGCTGGTGGTTATTATTGTGTCCACTGACACCAATGCTGGGTGTTATTATTGTATCCACTGACACCAATTCTGGGGGTTATTATTGTATTCACAGACACCAATGCTGGGGGTTACTGTATTCAACAAACTTCCTCAGGGCATTGCAATATTCTACAAAAATGCAGTTGGACTAACATTTTTGGCCATTGAGGTGCTATTGTGCAGCTCTCTGGAAGTAAAGGGGGCCACACTTGTTGCCCTCTATAACTATTTTGTTGACCAGCGCTGATGTAGATCCTTACAATGCATAATGCATGTACCTCTGATCACATGTGCATGCTGCAAAGCCTGATTGGATACAAGTGCTGCCCCTTCCCCCATTGGTCTGAAACCAGAGAACAGAAAACTGATAAATAGACAGATTCAGGAAAGTATGCTAGATGTATGCAAAAATATACTGAATTTGTTTAAAGGAAGACAATATTGCATTGAATGGTGCTTTATATTGGCCTAGCATTCACTGTAAAGGGTGAACTCAGGCCAGATATTAAAGTCACCAATTCATGCAGATCTGTAATCATAGGGCCAGATTCTCAGTGGAGATACGACGGCGTATCTCCAGATACGCCGTCGTATCTCTGTGTTGTGCTGTCGTATCTATGCGCCTGATTCTTAGAATCAGTTACGCATAGATTTCCCTTAGATCCGACAGGTGTAAGTCTCTTACGCGGTCGGATCGTAACTGCATATTTACGCTGGCCGCTAGGGGCGTGTACGCTGATTTACACGTCGAAATATGTAAATCAGCTAGATACGCGAATTCACGAACGTACGCCAGGCCGATGCAGTACACTTATGCCGTTTACGTTAGGCTTTTCCCGGTGTATAGTTACCCCTGCTATATGGTGGCGTAAGTGCGGCGTAAGTATGGCCGTCGTTCCCGCGTTGAAATTTGAAAAAGTTACATCGTTTGCGTAAGTCGTCCGTGAATGGGGCTGGACGTCATTTACGTTCACGTCGAAACCAATGACGTCCTTGCGGCGTATTAGGAGCAATGCACACTGGGAAATTCCACGGACGGCGCATGCACCGTTCAGGAAAAACATCAATAACGTCGGGTCACAGAACATTAACATAAAACACGCCCCCCTGTCCCACATTTGAATTAGACGGGCTTATGCCGGCCGATTTACGCTACGCCGCCGCAACGGAGCAAGTGCTTTGAGAATACAGCACTTGCCCGTCTAATTTGCGGAGGCGTAACGTAAATAGGATACGTTACGCCGCCGCAAAGATACGCGGATCTACGTGAATCTACCCCATAATCTTTAACGCCTGAAACCCGGACACATGATTCAAAACCCGGACTCTCCGGGCGAATCCCGCACAGGTGGCAACCCTCCTTCCTGGGCCACATTGGAAGAAGGGAAATCGTCTTGGGCCACACATAAAATACACTAACAATAAGAATAGAAAAAGTTAAAAGCAGAAAAAGTCGGGCAGATCACAAGTTTACAATCACTTACATAGATAATGCACATATATGAGTAAAAAAAACTTAATTTTTTTGTAATATTTTTTAATATAAAAGAAAAAGAGAGACACGTAAAACGAGTGCGATATTTGATGCTGTTTTTGATGAACAGCATTTGGTTCAATGGATGAAGTAGTAATTCTTAATGAATTCTCAAGATGCTTCATCCTTGAAAATAGTTGCTCACAAATATAGGTGATCCCGAAAACTGATGACATGAATAAGGTGTAAATGTAGAAGAGTGGGAGATTTTTCTTTGGGAAGACAAAACTTATAACATTTCTCAGGGAGATAGGCACAGTGAGGCATGCAGATGGGCACAGTGAGGCTACAAATGGGCAAAGTGAGGCTGCAGATGGGCACAGTGAGGCTGCAAATGGGCACAGTGAGGCACAGTGAGGCTGTAAATGGGCACAGTGAGGCTGCAAATGGGCATTGTTGACCCTCTTTTCCACTTACAGTACCTGCTGCATTTCTCACCCTAGGCTTATACTCAAGTCAAGACGTTTTCCCATTTTTTTGTGGTAAAATTAGGTGCCTCGGCTTATATTCGGTTTTGCTTATACTCGAGTATATACGGTATGTTTACAATTTTGTGTTGGGATGCATTTATGGGGCTGCATGCAGCTCTTGGGCCGCAGGTTGGACACCCCTGGTGTAGACCAATGGTTCCCAGCCATAATGATTGTGGTCCACTGCTGGGCTGTGGCTTCTCTCCTCCCAGGACTCCAGCCAGTTGCTGATCTCCTAACCTCCAACAGTGCCATCCAGCTCCCATAGTGCCCCCAAACCTCCCATAATGGTCTGCAGTGCCCCTCAACCTTCTACAGTGACCCAAGGTCCTCTGAGAGTCCTCAGTCCCCACAATGCCCTTCAACTTCTTACACTACCACCAGACCCTGAGAGCCCTTGGCAATGTTATAAACATCCGACAGTGCCCCCCAGCTCCCTGACAGCCTTCTGCCCTCACAATGTCCTTTAACCTCCCTGAGTGCCCCTCAGCCCTCTAAGAACCCTCAGTCTCCACAATACCCCTCAACCTTCCAAAGTGCCTCCCTTAAGTGCCCTTATCTTTCTACAGAGCCACCAGCCCCCCATAGTACCCCCAGCACCAAACAGTCCCACAGTGCCCCACCCAGTCCCTGAAGTACATTCCAGTCTTCTACAGTGCCCCTGGAAAGCCTCCTTCGGAGAGCACATCCCCCACAGTTGCCCTAAGCTCCCTCCAGAAATCTCATCATCTACCTAGGGCCACCATATCTGCTGCAGAGTCCCCCAACCCCTTTCAGAACCCCCATCCCTCACAGTGACACCTAGCCCCATCCAGCATCCTCCAACATTTGAATACATATTTAGTATTCCCATACTTTTCTTGTGTGAGTATTAACTTTTTTTTTCTTTTTTACTGTTGAGGCATGGAAGTTTTCGGAAACTTTACCGGACAGTGGTCTCAATAACTGACTGACACCAACTGAGTGACATCAGTGGAGGAAATAGTGTCCCATCTTTGGTGTCGGTAGAGGGAACAGTGTCCCATCTCTGGTGTTAGTGGAAGGAATAGTGCCCCATCTTTGGTGTCAGTAGAAGGAATAGTGTCCCATCTCTGGTGTCAGTTGAAGGAATAGTGTCCCATCGTTGGTGTCAGTTGAAGGAATAGTGTCTCATCTTTGGTGTCAGTGGAAGGAATAGTGTCCCATCTTTAGTGTCAGTAGAAGGAATAGTGCCCCATCTTTGGTGTCAGTTGAAGGAATAGTGTCCCATCATTAGTGTCAGTTGAAGGAATAGTGTCCCATCTCTGGTGTCAGTGGAAGCAATAGTGTCCCATCTTTGGTGTCAGTTGAAGGAATAGTGCCCCATTGTGGGTGTCAGTGGGAGAAATAGAGAAAAATAAAAAACCTGTAATAAATAAATCAAATCAATAAAACAGAGAAATCAATAGTTTTCTGAAGGTATGTAGAACATAAAGTGAAGGTGAAAGCCCTCTTTAATTGCCTGGAAATCCGGGGTATTTAAGGACCCACGTTTCACATCATCTGCAGCCTCTGTAAGAGTTAGGTGAGGAATATTTATAGAAACATTAGCGGGAAGCATTGGGTAAAACAACTGTTTTGTCACATTCTTGGCGCCGGGTGCACGTCGTAGACCTCATGTTCCTCTAAACACGACTATCAGATGGGAATTGTATTGCTTCCTATGTTTGCATGCGATGAGTTAATGTATTATTTTGAAACCAAGGCTTAATCCTTCAAGTATTAAATATCCCTAAGCATTTGTGATTAACAAGTCATGTCAGCTAATGTGTTTTGTAAGATGCTTTTTTGACCGGTTGGCACTGCCACAGGTGCGAAACTCAAAACCTCGTCAGTGCCGGAGGATTGGCCGGGTTCCACACGTTCCGGGCTGATAATTATCCTGAATCAGGAAGAATTACAGATTGTTCATTCAGATCTGTGTCGCATAGTAACTGCCGGCAATTAAAAATGGCTGTTTTTTTTTTTTTTTGTCTTCTAACACACTGGAATATGAAATATGTTAAAGGTCAACACCAACTCATTTTTTGTTAGGGCTGAACTCCAGACAGACATAGAGAACACCAATAATGAACCATTAATGTATCATTAACCGCTTGCCGACCGCCTCCTGTACTCATACGTTGGCAGAAAGGCACGTCTGCACAAAGAAACATACCTGTATGTTGCTTTGAGCTCCGTGACTGTGCCCCCGGGACCCGTGGACTCGATGCCCGTCCGTGTCCCGCGATCGCGTCACGGAGCGGCAGAACGGGAAGATGCCTTTGTACACAAGGCATTTCCCTGTTCTGCCTAGTGACAGGACACTGATCGTCTACTCCAGTTTTGCCAACCGTCCGTATTTTTACGGACAGTTCGTAAAAACTGTCACTTTTTCCCCATTCGTAAATGTCCGTGGTTGCGGGAATGTGTCAGTAAAAATAGCCGAGATCGGTTCAGCTTGGAACTGCGCATAGAGATTGAAGGCAAGGGGTGATTGGAGGCAGGGGGTGATTGGAGGCATGGGGTGGCGGTGGCTGTGGTGGCACTGCAGGGGGCAATGGAGGCAGGGGGAGATTGGAGGCAGGGGGTGTTGGTGGCACCGCAGAGGGGGATGCTGGCACCGCAGAGGGTGGGGGATGGAGACAGGGGTTGTTGGTGGCACCGCAGAGGGGGATGGAGGCAGGGGACGATGAAGACAGGGGGTGATTGGAGGAAGGGGGCCTGGGGGAGATTGGAGGCAGAGGGAGATTGGAGGCAGAGGGAGATTGGAGGCAGGGGGAGATTGTGGCACTGCAGAGTGGGGGTGAAGGCAGGGGGTGTTGGTGGCAGAGGGGGGTGAAGGCAGGGGGTGTTGGTGGGAGAGGGGGGTGAAGGCAGGGGGCGATGTGACTAAATAATTTATTATTATATCGAAAATAACAAAAATATATTTTTTTACCTTAATATCTACCTTAAATCACATTGCTATTTGCCTAGCGTACTTGTTTGTAGCCAAAATACTGAAATTTGCACCTAAACATGTAATTTAGTAACTTTTGTGAAATGCCTGTGATCGGGAGCAGTGATCAGTGTCTTGTCACACATAGCCCAGCCCCCCCACAGTTAGAACACATCCCTAGGACACACTTAACCTCTTCCTTGCCCCCTACTGGTTAACCCCTTCACTGCCAGTATCATTTACACAGTAATCAGTTCATTTTTATAGCACTGATCGCTGTATAAAGGACAATGGTCCCAAAATAGCATCAAAATTGTCCGAAGTGTCCGCCAAAATTTCGCAGTCACAATAAAATCGCAAATTGCCGCCATTACTAGTAAAAAAATAACTATTAATAAAAATGCCATAAATCTATACCCCATTTTGTAGGCGCTATAACTTTTGTGCAAACCTTCAACAGTAGATCCCCCCCACCAACACCCCCCCCCCCCCCAGCAACATAAAATCTCCCCAAGCAACAATATATTCCCTCCACCAGCAGCAATAGATCCCCCCAGCACCCCTTGGTATTAAATACATCCAGTGCTAGAGGTGCCGCCGAAACTGCGTTCCCCCAACTTCCCGCTGAAGAAAAGCCCTGGAAATAGTAAACTATCATGAACCTGTTCTTGTGTCAAAAAATGGCCCCTTGTTAGCCTTTCTTATTTCAAGTTTATTTTACAGAAAGAAAGCCAGACAATGAAACAGTGGAAAAAACAGTGGAAAAAAATAACAGTGGAAAAAAATAACATAAAATATAATTTGACAGTACAAAAATAAGAATAAAACATAAAAATAAAATTCAATAAATAAAGTTAACTAAGCTTTTCTAAATAGAACCACGAAAAAAGAAGCTCACCAATAAAGAAAAAAACTTTTTTTCATGAATATTTGAGTAAAATGAAATATTTCCATGTTAGTAAAATTTTAAGGTGAACTCAGTTTTGTAAAAATCTTTCGGCTAATTTTCGATCGAATTGTATTGTAGCTTACTGTGTCTCCCTTTACTTTGTAAACTGTTGTGTAAACTCTTAGCACGATATAAATATGAAATAATAATAATAATAATCCCTTGTGCACAATCCTGGTTAACGTAAAAAAAAAATGCTTACTCCACCACCGATTCCATGCAGTGACCATAGGCGTGCACACCCTAATCACCCTGGGCAATGCAGATTGCCCCTGCTTAACCCCATGGCAGCTGAGGCTACGGAGAAAGGGACTTCAAAATCTCTGTCCTCAGTCTCTTTCTCTGTTAATTTACCAATGCCCCTCAATGGGGCTCCTAACACATTTAAAAAAAAAAAATGTAATTAATTTTTTTTTTTTTTTTTTTTACAATTTTTAAAAATACTGTATTTATTGGCGTATAACACTCACTTTTGTACCCTGAAAATAGAGGGGAAACTGTGCCTGCATGTTATACGCAGGGGGCTGTGGAAAGTTTTTTCCCTGAAACCTCCATCTTAAAGTTAGGGTGCGTGTTATACGCCTGTGCGTGTTATATGCCGATAAAGACAGTAATTGTTTCATAAAAAAATATTATGAACAAAATTATTTAAAAAAAATTGTAAAAAAAGAACAAAATAAAATAATAAAATCAAAAAACATTATTTTATTTTTTAAATAATTTTGTTCATAATATTTTTTTTTTTTTATGAAAAAATTATTAAAAAAAAAAATAACATAAAAAAAAAACTACTGACACCAATGTCATCCCTACTAACACCATCCACTGCTTGAATGCGCATGTGTGTTCTTAAAGTTAGGGTGCGTGTTATACGCCTGTGTGTTATACGCCTGTGTGTGTTCAATGCCGAAAAATACGGTAATTGTTTCATAAAAAAATATTATGAACAAAATTATTTTAAAAAAAAATGTAAAAAAAATGAAACAAAATAAAATAATAAAATAAAAAAATATTATTTTATTTTTTAAATAATTTTGTTCATAATATTATTTTTTTTAATGAAAAAATTATAAAAAAAAATAATATAAAAATAAAAAAAAAACGACTGACACCAATGTCATCCCTACTAACACCATCCACTGCTCGACTGCGCATGTGTGTTTGAACTTTGGGGTGCACACCCTAATGCAATAGGCTGTGCACACCTATGGCAGTGACCAAGGTGTTGTTATTTGTAATTATTATAAATTCTTGATAACATTTGTGGAGGAAGAGTAACTCATCTGATCTTTTCCCCCCCAGGAACCAGGTAGAAACTATGATTGGCCATCGAGTAAAAACTTGAATTGGAGTTGAGGAACTTCAGCCAATAAAACAACGTCTTCCAGAAGTAGTGAGATGTGCCCCTTAATAGTTGAGGTCAAGTCTTTCATCATTGATATTATTAATATCGGAGAACAATATCCGCTGTACAGAATATTGTAGGTAGTTGCAGGAACATGCAGCTTTTAGATAGGCGTAAAGTTTTACGTTAATAAAATCCTGAAGTATGAACAGGCCCGGAGGCCTGGAGGTCTGGAGTCCCATCACAACTGATCTGTTGTTTGGTCCTCACTGACCATCTGAGCCGCTGTTCTTTGTTGAAATCGAGCAATACATGGACGTCGTTTTCTTGCTGACTGCTGAAACAGTTTATCTGTCCTTCAGTTTATTTCCTCCAGCGCTCGTGTGCCACTCTCTACCTTGAGTTGCCGGATAATTACAGCAAGGTCAAGGTGGAAGTAATCAACACAATTTTTTCAAATATTTCCTTCCTCATCTCCTTCTGTCACTAATCTCCTTCAGTCTTAACCTCTTCAACCTCGCTTCACCTTTTCTCCACTAAGAAAAACTGCACAAAAAAAAACAAAAAAACAAAAACTAAGACTTATAGAGATAGAGGCATGTGTGTGTCTGTGTGTGTTTATGTGTTAGAATATCATTGTATTGCTTTTTTTCTGTAATTTTCTGCATTGTTTAGAGTCTTCTATATCATACAAGTATATGTGGGTTTTGTCGGTTAAGTTTTGTATTTTCAAGTATGATCATTACGTCTGTATGTAGTTTAACTACAAACTTTTACTAAGGTGGAGACTGTCAATTTCACTTATTAATCTGCAAAAAAAAAAAAAAATCCCCCTTTTTTTAAGTAGAGGGTTATTTTGTGTATTTAGCGTAGTTTTGTTTACTTTTTTAGTGCTAATTATAATATTTGTATTTCCCTTTTTTGTGTGTATTTTATTGTTATTTGTGTACCTAAGTATACTTAGGTAAACCATGTCTTGATTGTTATTTGTGTACCTTAGTATACCTTTTTTGTTGATTTCTGTATTATTTTTTTTATTATTTAAAATATATATATCATTTTTATTTTGTATTTTTATTTTTTTGCATACATTTTATTAGATTTATTTTCACTGTCTGCTTTTTAATGAGACTAATGAGGGGCCATTTGTGGCACAGGAACATGTCCAGGATAGTTGAACAGAGCTTCCATAGCCCTCGAGAGCTAGATACAGCCAATGTACCCCTAAAAACCACACACCTTGTCTTGATTGTTATTTGTGTACCTAAGTATACTTTTTTGTTTATTTATGTATTTTTTTTATTATATAAAAAAATATATATATATAATTTTATTTTTGTTTTTTGCATACATTTTATTAGATTTATTTTCACTGTCTGCTTTTAATGAGACTAATGAGGGGCCATTGTTGGCAAAAAAACATGTCCAGGATAGTTGAACAGAGCTTCCATAGCCCTCGAGAGCTAGATACAGCCAATGTACCCCTAAAAAACACACACCTTGTCTTGCTTGTTATTTGTGTACCTAAGTATACTTTTTTGTTTATTTATGTATTTTTTTTATTATTTAAAAAATATATATAATTTTTATTTTTTTATTTTTTTTGCATACATTTTATTCGATTTTTTTCCCCACTGTCTGCTTTTTTTTTTCTATATACAATAATGAGACTAATGAGGGACCATTTTTGGCACAGGAACATGTCCAGAATAGTTGAAAGGAGCTTCCGTAGCCCTAAAGAGCTAGCTAAAGTCAATGCACCCTTAAAAATCACACACCTTGTCTTGATTGTTATTTGTGTACTTTTTTGTTTATTTCTGTATTTTTTTTTTTTAAATATATATAATTCTTATTTTTTTATATTTTTGCATACATTTTATTAGATTTTTTTTCACTGACTGCTTTATATATACAGATATATATATATATATATATATATATATATATATATATATATATATATATATATATATACATACAACAATGCAACAAGGAGCTTCCATAGCCCTCAAGAGCTAGATACAGCCAATGTACCCCTAAAAACCACACACCTTAGTTACACTTTCCCTGCCAACTCAATTGCATTTAGCCAAAATGGCAAAATTTCACAGCAGTATTCTGATATTTGCCAAAATTTGGGGAAGATTAAGACTCTTAATTAATTCTTGCCTAGTAATATCTTCTACCAAGAACTGGAAGTAACTGAAAATAATATATATATTTTTTGTTATCCACAAATATGTATTATTTTGATACTGCTGTGGTTATTGTTGTTTTTGCTATTATTGTTATATAACATAATTTATTCATTTGTGTCAAAGTAAGTATGTTTTTTTTTTATATATTTTTTTCAAAATATTTTCTTTTGTTTTACATTTTTTTTCTATCTTTTACCACGTTTATGTTTCTTTAGAGCTAGATAAAGCCAATGCACCCCTAAAAAAAACACAAAACCCATTGGTTTCACCTTCCCTGCAAACACATTTGCATTATGCCAAAATGGCATAATTTCACAGAAATATTCTGATATTTGCCAACATTTTGGGGGAAATTAAGACTCTCAATTATCTCTTGTCCCTATCTGCTACTAAGAAATGGAAGTAACTGAACAGAATACAGTATATATATATTTTTATCCACAAATATATATTATATTAAAACCTATGTGGATATTATTATTATTATTATTATTATTATTATTATTATTAGTGTTGTTTTTATTAGATTTTTTTTCACTGTCTGCTTTTGTTTTTTATATACAATAATGAGACTAATGAGGGACCATTTTTGGCACAGGAACATGTCCAGAATAGTTGAAAGGAGCTTCCATAGCCCTCAAGAGCTAGATAAAGTCAATGTACCCTTAAAAGCCAATTTTGGGGGAAATTAAGACTCTCAATTATCTCTTGTCCCTATCTGCTACTAAGAAATGGAAGTAACTGAACAGAATACAGTATATATATTTTTTTATCCACAAATATATATTATATTAAAATTATTATTATTATTATTATTATTATTATTATTATTATTATTATTATTATTATCAGTGTTGTTGTTATTGTTTTTGCTATTATTGTTATATAACATAATTTAGTTATTTGTGTCAAAGTAAGTATGCTTTTTTTATATAAAAAAAAACATTTTTTTTTTTATTATTTCTTTTACCACTTTTATGTTTCCTTAGAGCTAGATAAAGCCAACGCACCACTAAAAAAAAAAAAACACACAAAACACCTTAGTTTCTGTAAACTCAATTGCATAATGCCAAAATGGCGCAATTTCACAGAAATATTCTGATATTTGCCAACATTTGGGAGGAAATTAAGACTCTGAATTATCTCTTGTCCCTATCTGCTACTAAGAAATGGAAGTAACTGAAAAGAATAAAAAAAAAAATGTTTTACCCACATATATGTATTAGTATGATACTGCTGTGGTTATGATTATTATTTTTATTTATTATTATTATTATTATTATTATTATTATTGGTGCTGTTGTTGTTATTGTTGTTACCTTTATTATTATATAACAAAATGTAGTTCATTTGTGTCAAAGTAGAAAATGTAAATATGCATTATTTTTTTTTTTTTTTACTTTTGAATTATTTTTCTTTTACACTTTTGTCTTTCTTTCAGCACGTTTATGTTTCTTTAGAGCAATATCCCCAAAACTAACAATCTCTTGACCTTCTCCATTGAGTAAAGGGCCCTGCCATAATAAATGTTTGCACAATGTCTTATTGGTTACATGTGTTGAGTTTCCTGAAGCTCTCACCCTGTCTACACAGTCAGCACTCCGGTAAATGTGTGGCCTTGAAGTTTGGTGACTCTACAGTTGCCGCGATGAGCCAGCTTGGGTTTTCGGTGGTCAGTAAGTGCATTATAGATAACAGATAACATAAACAGGGAGCGATTCCCCTGGAAGACTCCGGCTCTGTGTAATTTTCAGATCGTATTATAAGTAATGGTTATGGAGAGGAGAAATCCATTTACCAGGAATAGCGCTGAAGCACACAACATTTTCCTACCCCAGACATGCTATTACCAAGCCACACAGCCACATATTTTTGTTATTATTTATATAGAAGAAGACAGTTCGGTTTATTTGGGCTTTAACGTTAAAGAGCCAGTGAGATACTTTTTTTTTTTTTCAATTGCTACTTGCGTGTCAGTCTGTCATAACCGCTTTAAATAAATGTGAATTATTCATTCCAGCATGGAGACTCTGGTAAAAAAATAAATAAAGTCAAACATCTTTTTTACCCAAAATATATTCAAAATACCCTGTAGAGCCTTACAATGTAGTCATACATTAGAGGCAGAGATTCAATTTAAAATTATTCCAAACTTTTATCATTGCAAATAATTTTTTATTTTTTTTTGCTTTTATAGGGTTGGGAATAAAAATGACTTAAAGGGGTTGTAAAGGAATTTATTTTTTTTTCATAATAAGCATCATTTACTCTTTTCACTTCCTCATTGTTCGTTTTTGCTCAGAAGTTGCTCTATTTCTTCTCTGTTCTGTCCACTTCCTGCTTGTCTGATTGTTACTCACCACCGTGATGGGAGAGTTTGCTGCGGTGGTCAGTAACGTGCTCACCCCCTCCTGGGAACTACATCTGTGCGGCAGGACGCTCGCTACGTGTTAGAGACTTCAAGGAGGTGTGAATTACCGGGCGTGCCTCAGTGCATACTGGGAAATTTAGTTCTTACATGAACGAGCGCCGCAAACCAGGAAGTGAATGAGAGAACAGAAACTAGAATGCCGGAGGTGATATAGATGAAGGAATTTAATAGGTATTTACTCGTTTTTTAACATAATCATTACACTATTCTGTCTGTCTACCTTGCAGACAATAATTTTAGGCAAACATTTTTTTTTCCTTTAGTGACCCTTTAAACCTCATTTAGATGTGTGGTAGAAATGCGAAGTTGAGCTGTGTTTTTACTGCCTAACTAGTCTGCAGTAGGCTGCGGAGGGCATAGCTCCCAACTGTCCCTGATTTGGAGGGACTGTCCCTGATTTGGAGCAATGTCCCTCTGTCCCTCATTCCTCCTCATGTGTCCCTCATTTTGGTCTGATCTATATAGTTATATTTAAAATACACTGCATTTGTAAAGCCAATATAAAGGAATAGTAGTGGTAAAAAAAACACTTGTGGGTTTAACCAATCTTGTTTTTTTTTTGTACAATTCTCCTTTAAGGGGCGTGACAAGGGGTGTGTTCTATGCCTGCATACTTTTGCTGATAGGCGTCACCTAGTTTTTTGGATGCTTTTTAACCACTTAAGACCCGGACCATTATGCAGGTAAACGACCTTGCCCCTTTTTGCGGTTCGGCACTGCGTCGCTTTAACTGACAATTGCGCCGTTGTGCGACACGCCTCCCAAACCCTCGTCCTTTTTTCCCACAGATAAAGATTTCTTTTGGTGGTATTTGATCGCCTCTGCGGTTTTTATTTTTTGCGCTATAAACAAAAATAGAGCGACGATTAAAAAAAAAAAAACAATATTTTTAACTTTTTGCTATAATAGTTTAGGCCGATATGTATTCTTCTACATATTTTTGATAACATTTATAGCGTTTACAAAATAGGGGATAGTTTTATGGCATGTTTATTAATATTTTTTTTTTACTACTAATGGCAGCGATCAGCGATTTTTTTCGTGACTGCGACATTATGGTAAACACATGTGACACTTTTTACACATTTTTGGAACCATTGTCCTTTTCACAGCGAAAAGTGCTATAAAAATGCACTGTTACTGTGAAAATGACACTGGCAGTGAAGGGGTTAACCAGGAGGGGGCGCTGTAGGGGTTAAGTGTGTACTAAGGAAGTGTTCTTACTGTGGGGGGGGCGTGGCTCTGCGTGTGACGTCACTGATCGTCGTTCCCTAACACAGGGAACAGACGATCAGTGACAGCCACACTAGGAAGAACGGGGAAGGTTTGTTTACACTTACCTCTTCCCGTTCTTCAGCTCTGTGACCCGACTCGCGGGATACTGACGGCGATCGGGTCCGCGGGTCCCGCGGGCGGGGTTACGGAGGACAGGACCGGGTTGCGAGCACCACCAGCGGCGGGCTCGCGACCCACGGCTGGGGATCTTAAAGGGGACGTACCTGTACGTCCATGTGCCCCAGCCGTGCCATTCTGCCAACGTAAATAGTCGTGTGGCAGTCCTTAAGTGGTTAAATCATAATGATAACAGAAACCACCCAAATGGCCCTGATCAAAAGTTTACATACCCTGGAATGTTTGGCCTTGGTACAGACACAGAAGGTGGCACACACAGGTTAAAATGGCAATAAAATGGCAATTAAAGGTTAATTTCCCACACTTGTGGCTTTTTAAATCACAATTAGTGTCTGTGTATGAATAGTCAATGAGTTTGTTAGCTCTCACATGGATGCACTAAGCAGGCTAGATACTAAGCCATGGGGAGGTAGAAAAGAACAGTCAAAAGACCTGCGTAACAAGGTAATGAAACCTTACAAAGATGGAAAAGGATATAAAAAGATGTCCAAAGCCTTGAATATGCCTGTCAGTTTTGTTCAATCACTTAATAAGAAGTGGAAAATGTGGGGATCTCTTGATACCAAGCCAAGGTCAGGTGGATCAAGGAAGTTTTTTGGCATGATCAGTCATATTTTTAATATTATGCCAAACTGTATACACGTGTATGTTTGAGCTTTGGGATACACACCCTAACACATTAGGGTTAGGGGATGGTAAGAATTGTGGCCCAGATTCACATAGAACTGCGGCGGCGTAACGTATCGTAGATACGTTACACCGCCGCAAGTTTTCATCGCAAGTGCCTGATTCACCAAGCACTTGCATGAAAACTTACGCCGGCGGCCTTCGGCGTAAGCCCGCGTAATTCAAAGGGGCGTGTGCCATTTAAATTAGGTGCGCTCCTGCGCCGGACCTACTGCGCATGCTCCGTTTTGAAATTCCCGCCGTGCTTTGCGCGAAGTGACGTCATTTTTTCGAACAGCGACGTGCGTAGCGTACTTTCGTATTCCCGGACATCTTACGCAAGAAAAAAAAATTAAAATTTCGACGCGGGAACGACGACCATACTTTATACAGCACATACGTGGGCTGTGTAAAGTTAGGGCAGCTAAAACGACGACTAACTTTGCGACGGGAAACTAGACTAGCAGCGATGTAGCGAACGTGAAAAACCGTTGTGGGTCGCCGTAAAACCTAATTTGCATACCCGACGCTGGAATACGACGCGAACTCCACCCAGCGGCGGCCGCGGTATTGCATCCTAAGATCCGACAGTGTAAAACAATTACACCTGTCGGATCTAAGGGCTATCTATGCGTAACTGATTCTATGAATCCGTTACGCATAGATACTCTGAGAGATACGACAGCGTTTCAGAGAAACGCCGTCGTATCTCTTTTGTGAATCTGGGCCCGTGTTTTTATCCAGGATGGAGCGTTAAAGGAAAATAGTATGGCATAGTATAGTATAGCATAGTAATAAATCATTGGAACATGCCATAGATTCAATAGCTGCACACTTCTTCTTAGTCACCGATTCAAAACAATAAATCAAAAGGATCGGCATGATGACCAGGCGGCTGGTATTTTCAGAATGAGGTCTTCAGTGACCTCTTCCATGTACCTTTCAGCACAGGTTTCCTTATAGCATTTGATATTCTTTCTTTCTTGGACCCATTTCAACTCCACATACGGAGAAGGTAACGTTTTGAGATGTAGATTGATTGTCCTGTGTAGTCTGGATGTCTTGTAGTCTTTCACTGCTAGCTAAAGTTGACCGGTATTTTATTTCATAGTAAAGGACCAAGAAGAAAAGTTACTGATTATGGCCCAGATCCACGTAGCGCGGCGCATTTGTAAGTCCGGCGTAGTGTATCTCAGATACACTATGCCGCCGTAACTTACAGCGTATTTTCCGTATCCACATAGAATTTGCGCCGTAAGTTACGGCGGCGTAGTGTAACTGTGTCGGCGTAAGGGCGCGCAATTCAAATGGATACGATCTGGGTGTGTTTTATGGTAATTCCTATTGACCCCACGTAAATGAAGTTTTTTTTTTAACGGCACATGCGCCGTCCGTGGGGGTATCCCAGTGTGCATGCTCCAAATTAACCCGCAACAAGCCAATGCTTTCGATGTGAACGTAATTCTACGCAAAGCCCTATTCGCGAACGTTTTACGTAAACGATGTAAACAACGAAAAATTCGACGCTGGCCCGACGTCCATACTTAACATTGGCTATGCCTCATATACCGTAGCAGAGGTAACTTTACGACGGAAAAAGCCTTACGGAAAAGACGGAAAAAAATGCGCCGGCCGGACGTACGTTTGTGGATTGGCATATCTAGCTAATTTGCATACTCGACGCGGAAATCGACGGAAGCGCCTACTAGCGGCCAGCGTAAATATGCACCTTAGATCCGACAGCGTACTAAGACGTACGCCAGTCGGATCTAGCCCAGCTTCAGGCGTATCTTGTTTTGTGGATACAAAACAAAGATACGCCGGAGCAAACGAGAAGTTACGCGGCGTATCAATAGATACGCCAGCGTAACTGCTTCGTGGATCTGGCCCACTGTATGTATTTTCTTTTGTAGTTCATTGTCAGCTATAGGGCTGATTAAAGAGAAAACATTTTTGTTTTTAAAAAGCATAAGGACTGCTTGGGAGATTCACCCTCTCTAGGTATTCCGGGGAATTCTGTCTGTGAGACAGAAAGTGGAGAAAGGAGTAAATCCAAAAATGTTAATTGTCACAGGAACAGGGATAGGGGGACGATCTTGGGATGGGAGTGCTTGTTCTGGTGACAGCTTTTCTTAATGTTGGAGACATTTCCACAAACTTCCTGTTTTGTTTATAGGACAGGAAGTCATTGTGACAGACCCAACCGGACAGGGGCTTTGGGAGGGGATTGCAGGGTAGCATCTTGCCTACTGACTATGGGCCCTGGCCTTGGGAAGTGTGTGCCTGGGGAACCCTTGGTGTGGTTTTGCTTCAGATTTGGGTCTGTGTCTCCCCGAAACACACAGACTCTAGGAACATAGGACCTGGATACAGATCCTAGGTGTGAATTCCCATTGTTAATTGAGTCACCTATTGTTTCTGGCTGTCTTCTAGTATTGTGTCCACTTCACCTCATTTTTATATGTTATATGTTTATGTTAATTAGATTACTGTTTTATTAGCTCACTGTTTATTTTTATGTGAGCTGTTCATTAGATGTACTGCTATTACTGTTTTCAGTTTGCATTGTTTAGGATAATGTGATCAAGCCCTTAACTGATTTTGTGTGGTATATATTATGTGTGAGTTTACAGGAAAGAGTGTTCCAGTTTGCACCAAAGCTAGTCTCATCTAATTTTTGGGTGCATGGCTCAGCTATAATACCTGGTCCCTGATTCCAGAGTGGAGGAAGCTGTATCTTGCCGGAAGCACCCAGGTGGGATGCCAGGTGGTACGTCACAGTAATTATCCCATATGTGATACCAACAGCAAAAATACATATAGAGTTTTTAGCCCTTCCCGACTCTATACAAAATGTTTTGGCTTTAGATACACTTTAAAGCTGAACTCCAGGAATCCATATCCTTTGTAAAAAGTTAGGGCACACAATGAGTTAAGTCCAAGAAAGTGTATGACACCTCTTGGACTTATCTCTATTATTTAAATGTGACAGGTGTATAGAACTACCTGGTGCTGGATGCTCTGGTCTCAGCTCCTTCAACATTAGAGAAGCTTCATCTACTATGCCCAACCCACCCCTCCTCCTGTCCAATCACAAAAGCCTTTGTATTACATGAACTCAATCACAAAATACAAAGGCTTCTGTGAATGGGCAGCATAGGGGAGGGGCTGGCATAGATGTGTGCTTGCCTCCTCTCACAGTGTATCCTGGACAGAGCCATACGTTTATCAGATGTAATAGAGATAGATTCAGGAGGTGGCATGCACCTCGTTGGACTTAACTCATAGTGTGCCTTTAGCTAACACACACAAGTAAGATTGTGCGCCATATTGGGCTGGTTTGCTTTGCCTATAACACAAGAGGTGCAACGCTCCAAAGGATCCTTCCCAGTTAACCTCCAAAATGGCAGAGGGACCCTGTGAAAGCTGGCTCTCCTTCCCTGGCCCCCTGATGACTTGCAGCTGGGGTAAGAGAAGTATTTACCAGATCGCCCATCCAGTTTTAATCCTCCATGTCTCAAAGAATCATTTGAGTGATCGTTTGTACTCTGTACAGAGCTATGGAATATGCTGGCGCTATTAAGTGGAAAAAATAAATTTCTAAATTTGAACCAAAAAGATGCAGTAGGCTAAACCTTACGTCTTCCTTTATGTTATGCCGGTCTCTTTTCTCACTAGAGAATGTCGGCACAAACGTTAGACGTTCTGGGGGACCACCACCGATGTACAGACAACACTGGAGAGGGGTGAACATAATTTTACACGAACATGGAAATCCCCTTTAAATGCTTCCTTTGGATCCATCACTTGTTCCTGAATCTCATAAATATTACAGAGACCACCAGTGAGCCTCAATCCATATTTATTATCCTCTAATATCACCAAGAGCAAAAGTCAATCTCCGACTCACTTTTTAAGTCCATTAAAACATCTGCTTATAATCCTTCCATTTATAATAGCCATAATTAAGCCTTATTTCTGCTCCGGCACATCTGTACTGCCATGAATATACATCTCTTAGAAAAGATCGCGCAGAAGCGCCCAGGTGCAAACTGTTTCCCATGAAAAGTTTTCGTGAACAGTACAAAGATAGACTGCTAACCTCTGGGAGACACTTCCTTCCTGTTCAAAATTCAGCGTTAATATGTCAGAAGAACGTGAATATCAATGTCTCACTTATTAATATTCACAGCTTGCTCTTTGGTTTCCGTGAGTTGTAGCTCTTCATGGCAGTGACTACCAGAGCCTGGAAAAGTTAGGGTTTTGTTTAACAGAACCAGTTCACATGCAGATGCTCACAAGTCAGGCCCCGTACACACGTCCGAGAAACTCGACGAGCAAAACACATAGTTTTTCTCGTCGAGTGTCTCGTTCGGCTGTCAAAAAACTCGTCAAGCCAAATTTCCCCATTGCCCAACGAGGAAATAGGACCCGTACACACGACCGGTTTTCTCGGCAGAATCCAGCAAGAAACTCGATGGGAGACGTATTCTGCAGAGAAAACCGGTCGTGTGTACACTTTTCGCCGAGAAACCCGTCGGGAAACTCGTCGAGCCAAATAGAGAGCATGTTCTCTATTTCCTCGTTGGGCAATGGGGAAATTTGGCTCGACAAGTTTTTTGACAGCCGAACGAGAAACTCGACGAGAAAAACGATGTGTTTTGCTAGTCGAGTTTCTCGGACGTGTGTACGGGGCCATTGGGAACATGCTCTCTATTTGGCTCAACGAGTTTCCCGACGGGTTTCTCGGCGAAAAGTGTACACACGACTGGTTTTCTCGGCAGAATACGTCTCCCATCGAGTTTCTTGCTGGATTCTGCCGAAAAAAACGGTCGTGTGTACGGGGCCTCACGGTGGACCAGACTGATGGTGTCCCAGAAATAAGGTTTGGTTTAACAACAGCACTATCGGTTGCTGCAACACTCCTTCTGACATTGTTCAATAGGTGTGTGCAGCCTATTGCATTGGGGTGTGCACCCCAGAGCTCAACCACACATGCGCGCATGTATATATAAAGGCATGCGTCCCAATAGTTTTGGTAATATAGTGTATATATATATATATAGTTACATAGTTACATAGTTAGTCAGGTTGAAAAAAGACACAAGTCCATCCAGTTCAACCACTAAAAAAAATAAACAAACAAAATAAAAAACACAATACAATCCCATACACCCAACTCCATACCCACAGTTGATCCAGAGGAAGGCAAAAAAAAAACAGCAGAGCATGATCCAATTTGCTACAGCAGGGGAAAAAATTCCTTCCTGATCCCCCGAGAGGCAATCGGATTTACCCCGGATCAACTTTACCTATAAATGTAAGTACCCAGTTATATTATGTACATTTAGGAAATAATCCAGACCTTTCTTAAAGCAATCTACTGAGCTGGCCAGAACCACGTCTGGAGGGAGTCTATTCCACATTTTCACAGCTCTTACTGTGAAGAAACCTTTCTGTACTTGGAGATGAAATCTCTTTCTCTCTAGACGTAAAGAGTGCCCCCTTGTCCTCAGTGTTGACCGTAAAGTAAATAACTCAACACCAAGTTCACTATATGGACCTCTTATATATTTGTACATGTTGATCATATCCCCCCCTATTCTCCTCTTCTCAAGAGTGAATAGATTTCGTTCTTCTAATCTTTTCTCATAGCTGAGCTCCTCCATGCCTCTTATCAGTTTGGTTGCCCTTCTCTGCACTTTCTCCAGTTCTCCGATATCCTTTTTGAGAACTGGGGCCCAAAACTGAACTGCATATTCCAGATGAGGTCTTACTAATGATTTGTACAGGGGGGCAAAATGATATCTCTCTCTCTGGAGTCCATACCTCTCTTAATACAAGAAAGGACTTTGCTCGCTATATACAGGGGCAGACTGACCATTGAGGCACTCGGGCACTGACCGAGGGCCCCATGCCACTAGGGGGCCCCATCAGGGTTACCAGGCTCAGTAATCATCTGTCATCTGTCCCTGATATGTCCAAAACCGACATACTTTTGATGTGAAAATCCCGAGATTTTAGCTGCACTGCCTCCTGGCGTAGTGGCCATCTGTAAGCCTGGGGCCCCCATAATCTTCACTTGCCCAGGGGTCCCATGAGTTGTCAGTCTGCCCCTGTATATATACATATACAGTGGAACCTTGGCTTACGAGCATAATCCGTTCCAGGAGAATGCTCGTAATCCAAAGTACTTGAATATCAAAGCGAGTTTCCCCATAGAAGTCAATGGAAACGAAAATAATTAATTCCGCGTTGACTTCAATGGCATGCAATACCGAATGCGGCCAGAGGCAGGGGGCGCCGGAGAGCCTTGGAATTAGCCAGACAGGCCAGAGGACAGTTCGGCTGACCTCGGCAAACCTTGGAAAGACTCCGTTCACGATCCTTTCCAAGGTTTGCCTAGGTCAGCTGAACTATCCTCGGGCTTTTCCGTGCATTTCCAAACGGCGGCGATTCGGCACCGGCACCCCACCTCAGGCCAAAAGGTGTACTGCACACCACTTTGGCTTGAATCCTGCTCGTTTTGCGAGACAACACTCGCAAACCAAGTCAGGTTTTTTTTTTAAAATACAGTGCTTGTATTGCGAAACTCTCTTTAAGCGCGTTACTCGCAATCCAAGGTTCCACTGTACTTTGATTGTAGTATCCAGTATTGATAGTCACATGAGTAACTCTGTCACCCTAATCCAACCACCATGGAATGTGTCAAGGCAGATTGTCTGCTGCTTGTCCAAGAACCTGGATAAGAGGTTAAATCCCTTCAACAAATCCAGTTGAAGATGACTAACTTCTTCTAGCTATACCATGACCTGGAAAATTTAGAATTATCACATATTCCAACTGATCCAACCAGTCCCTCTTTAATTTGACCTAAAAAATAATTTTAAAAGTTGCCCACTCATGCCTTGATGTTTTGTGGATTTTATTGGAACAAAGAATTAATTGATTGGAGTGAACTATTTACAAATTTGCATTTGGTTGCATTTGGCACTGATGTCCAGACTTGACCTGTATGTGGTTACAGGAGGTGTATATAGAAGCAGAGCTGGATCGACCTTTTTAGGTTGGAAGCCTTGGGTAGCCCTTTCCAGGGTAGGGGGAAAGCTGGCATGACCTCCATGTAACAGTGCTTGTATCAGACCAAATTATCTCCATTTTCAAGAGCAGGCACATGGTGTGTGGGCAAGGTGCAGTGTGGTGTGATAGGCAGTAAACACACAGGGCCAGATTCACAAAGAGTTACGCCGGCGTATCAGTAGATACGCCGACGTAACTCTGAATCTAAGCCCGTCGTATGTTTAAGTGTATGCTCAAACTGAGATACACTTCAACCTGCCTAAGATACGACGGCCTGCGCCGTCGTATCTTAGGGTGCAATATTTACGCTGGCCGCTAGGTGGCGCTTCCATTGAGTTACACGCCCCCTACCCGCCGAATTTGAATTCCACCGGGTGATTTACGCTACGCCGCAACTTTACAGGCAAGTGCTTTGTGAATAAAGCACTTGCCTGAAAAACTTGCGGTGGCGTAACGTAAATGAGATACGTTACGCCAGCAGAGAGATCCGCTGATCCAAATCAGACAACGAAGATGTATTGTGGAAAGGTTCAACTTATTCAGGCCCAGTGGGTAGGCATATCCTTCCGAAGCCACTTACAAACTGTGACAGCAGTCTGAAGACTTGGAGATGCCAACAGCCTCTGCATTGAGGCCTGGCCAGACCACAACCAAAGAGGAAGATTCCTGAAGAGAGGTAGGTGTAGTCCTTGCACTGTCCCTACTCCTCTGGAACCTTCTCTACCTCTAAGCACTGACCCTGCCAGACGAAACCTTGCCCTACATTAGGGCAGGATCAAACCATGGATCTGAAGTCTTAAATAGACTCTGCCTGACCCAAGATGGGCGGCAAGGGCACATGGGGCACCAGGGTCCAATTGACAGCTGTCTCCCTGTGACCACAGGAAGTCATAGAGGAACCAAGTTCCACACAAACTCCTTCCCCTTCTGCATTGCTGCTTCAGTCGAGTACAGACTACACCTGCATACAGGCTGGTGAAGAGGTGTGTCCAAACGGTGATGTGTCAACTTTCAAAAAGTTGATATTTGATGAAGGACTTAGGTTATAGATAGCAGCAGGGCTTTTTTTCTCAAATAATAGGTGCTGGAACTCAACCACGACCCCCCAAAACACCTCCCCTACTCACACCCTCCAAATCACATCAAATAGTGAGTGTAGTCAGTCAAATTTCACGAACAGTAGGAGGGTCTTAGGCCTCGTACACACGATCGGTTAACCAGAGGAAAACGGTCTGATGGACCGTTTTCATCGGTCAAAACCGATCGTGTGTGGGCCCCATAGGTTATTTAACCATCGGTTAAAAAAAAGCCAACATGCTTTAAATTTAACTGATGGATTCCTAACCGATAGGTCAAAACCGATCGTTAGTAGGCACGACCATCGGTTAAAAATCCAGGCATGCTCAGAATCAAGTCGACGCATGCTTGGAAGCATTGAACTTCATTTTTTTCAGCACGTCGTTGTGTTTTACGTCACCGCGTTCTGACACGATTGGTTATTTTTTTTTGCTTTTTTTATTTTTTAAAGTGTATTTTGTGCATGTACTCGAGAGAGGAGCCGGACTGCAGGAGTTGGGAGTAGGCAGGCCTCCCCCAGAGGCAATCTGCCACCTTTCTCCATGCCCCGGGTGGCAATGGCGGGTGTGTGAGGGGGTCCTCCCACACAGCTCACCCTACCTGCTCCGCTTTGAAGCCCAACGGGGCAGAGGGACTCCCTATAAGGGAGTAAGAGGATCTAGCCTGCTCAACCAGCCCCGTTAGTCCTTTGCCTCCCTTTTTTAGAGACCGCGTGGTCAAAGTGCGTGCATGTTAACCCAATTTCGAGTGCGTGTAAGTGTGATGGTTTTTGTGGGAGGGGGGTGGGCGTACTAAGCGCAGTCTTACCTCGCATAGCACACCCACCGGGAGCCGGGCTGAGACCACCAAACTCAATTCACATGTAGCCGAGACCGGGATCTGAACCCCTAGCTGCAGAGGTGAATGTCTTGTCAGCGCAGTGCCAATCGCGTTGAGCCACCGCAGCTCCCCTGATTGGTTATTTAACCGATGATGTGTGGGCGCGACGGACCATCAGTCAGCTTCATCGGTTAACCGATGACAATGGTCCTTCAGACCGTTCTCATCGGATGGACTGATCGTGTGTACGAGGCTTTAAAGGGGCATCAAATACCAAGATTGCATTACATACAGAGTGCAGAGTTCAGGAGGGTTGCACACAGACTGCAGAGCTTGTAAACACAGAAACCGGACTTCTATGTTTACAAGTGATTGTGGTGAGCAGGCACCAAAAGGGTCAGAGGTGGAGGAACTGAGTTCCACCAAGTTCCCCCTGAAAAAAAGCCCTGGATAGCAGTATATATAGATTGCAGTGGTTCTAGAGGAATGCATACAGAATGCAGAGTTCAGGAGGGTTGCACACAGAGTGCAGAGCTGTCACTTGTAAACACAGAAACCAGACTTCTGTGTTTACAAGTGATTGTGGTGAGCAGGCACCAAAGGGTCAGAGGTGGAAGAACTGAGGCCCACCAAGTTCCCCCTGAAAAAAAACCATGGATAGCCTTATATATAAATTGCAGTGGTTCTAAAGGAGGAGATGTTGAGAACTTTTTGGAGTGTTAATCTGGCTGATCATAGCAACTGGCAACATTAGTTAGACGACAGGTTTATTTTAAGATTAGGGAAATCTTGCCAAAGGAAACACAAGGAGCAATAAAAAGGTCAAAGGTTCTAATTGTCCCCTTCTTTATCCCAAACAAATAAACCGGCTGGAGATACAAAGCAGAAATTGGCTTAGTAAGTAATGTATATAGGACTATATAACATATCAAAGAGGGAGAGTTGCAGAAGAAAAAAGACAGGGGAGTTTGGTTACCAAAAAGGGACACTTGAGGGCTATTCCTGTGGCTAAAGTGATATTTCTCTAAGAAATAACAATGCCATATGTTTATTATCTTAACCTTAACTAGGTTAGCACAATGCTTTTTGATGAAGGACAGTGATGTGGCACAATTCTTATTTGGAAATGTCTGAGATTACGGTAGACCTCCGGGGCACTCAGGGCCACCCCTCTGTACACACAGCCACCCTTGCATTAGTCAGGATGTGAGCGTCCTGCTTAATTGTGGCATGCGAGCGGCCACTCGCCCAGATGTCAGATGTCAGGCTCTATCCGATGAAGAGGTCCCTGCCTTGGGCTGTTTATATACGACCAACCAGGGCTTCCTGCTGCATGATGAAATAATTATGAGGCCCCTTGTGAGGTAGAACGTGTAAGCTGTACGGGCATTACATTTCAGCAAAATCCCAAGACTTTTTCCATATTTACTTCTTTAACGCATTCAGCGCCGGGCCAAACCAGGCTTGTGCTGCAGCTTCTTGGAGAAAAGGAAAGTTTAAAGTTACCCCTAAGAAAAACACTTAGGCCCAGATTCACAAAGCACTTACGCCGACGTATAACAAGATAAGCAGACGTAAGTGCAAATGTGCGGCGTCGTATCTGTGCACCAGACCCACAAATAGATATGCGCCTAAAACCAGGCTACACCCCGCCGACGTAACTTGCTTACGCCAGTGTAGGGTGGGCGCACATTTAGGCTGGGAGCATGGTGCCGCTCCCATTGATTAGCATTCAAACATGCAAATGAGGGAAATACGGCGATTCACGAACCTGCGTGCCCCCGACGCAGGCTACGAGAGGTGCGCGTAAGTTGTACATCCGGTGTAAAGTTATGCCCCATAAAGGAGGTGCAACCCAGCAGCAGACATGCAAAGGTCTGCACCAGGGAACACAAGCCAGCGTATTTTACCTTGGACGTGTGTCTGGCTGGGTGTAGGTTACGTTCACGCCGTAGGCAGTGATTCGGCGTAGTTTAGGCAGTTGTTCCGACGTGGTTGTGAGCAGGCGAAGGGGGATGCGTCCACGTCACAGCACATGTGCAGTTCGTGATACGTATCTGTCTGGCGCTCGGCCCATCATTTGCATGGGGTCACGCCTCATTTGCATGGGTCACGCCCACTTCCACCTACGCCGGCGTACGCCTTCGAATCCCACGCCACGCTGAAGCAGCGTTGGGAGCACTGGCTTGCTGAATTCAATGCTTGCCTCTCTGCACTACTCCAGCATGGCGTACGGCGTTTGCGCTACGGCGGCGTAAAGTTGCCTGCTAGTGAAAGCTTCTTAGAGCATGCCATTATTTTCACAATTCGATTGTGACGTACTTACTAATATTAAAAAAATATTCTAATTCCAGAAAGACTTCCATATTATAGAATTAAATGGAGATCTTTTTTTGTAGCTTAGCCAAGTCTATGGGGTTGATTTACTAAAGGCAAATAGACTTTTCACTTTGCAAAGTGCAGTTGCATTCTGCAAATGAAGTTGCTGCAGAGTTTAGTAAATGAGGCAAGGCTTCACTTAGCAAAGGATACCCAATCACGTGCAAGGAAAAAAAAAACAAATTTTTGCTTGCACATGATTGGATAATGGAAGTCCAATTATTTACTAAGCTCTGGAGCAGTTGCACTTGCAGAGGGCTATTTGCCTTTAGTAAATCAACCCCAATATGTTTGGTCTGGTGGGACATTATCAGGACCTGTATATAGTCACTGCACTGTCCTATAACTTCTACGTTTTTTAATTCTAGTTTTATTCTATAGAAACAATGCAAAAGTGCTACAAGTAGACCTTGATTCATACAGGGGTTGGTTTACTAAAGGCAAGTAGACTGTGCACTTTGCAAAGAGCAGTTGCCCTCTGCAAGTGCAGTTGCTCCAGAGTTTAGTAAATGAGGTAAGGCTTCACTTTGCAAAGAATACCCAATCAGTTCCAAGGGAAAAGAAAAACATTTTTGCTTGTACATGATTGGATGATGGAAATCAACAGAGTTTCTGCTCATTTACTAAGCTCAGTCAGGAGCAAATGCATTTACAGAGTGCCTTTGCACTTGCAAAAGTGCGCAGTCTATTTGACTTTAGTAAACCAGCCCCACGGCGTTAAAGTGTATCTGAAAGCCAAAATGTTTGTTTTAGATTTGGACGGAGTGGTCAATGGTTAGAACCCTAGTCAGGTTTTTATTGCTGTCTATGTCCCTGTTTGGGAGAATTAAACTCACAATTTGTCCTATGACCATTGTCACTAAGAGGAAAAGTGAGGGAGAAACCAACATTTTGAGTTGCCACCAAAACAAGTTCAAGTGACAACTGACTAAGAGGGTATTTTCCCATATAGTGGAGTACTTATCCCTCATGTGCCATCGCATCTATAAAATAAATATAATCTCCCAGTGATGGGAAATCTCATCAATGGGGCACAGAAGAAAAAAAAAACTGCTGACTAGAGGCTTTACAATTCCTACTCAATTGAAAAGAAAAGTTTTGGCTTTAATTATATAATTAATATTAACCACTTCCCGACGGCCGTACGACTATTGACGGCCGCAGGGTGGTTCTATTTCTCCGTGGCGCCGTCAATTGACGTCCGCCCCTTTGCTCGTTCCCCGCGCGCGCGCTCCCGAGCGCGCAGCGGGGAACTGCTGTGCTGGCCGTGTCCCTTGGACACAGCCAATCACAGATCGCCATGAACGGCCAATCGGAGTAGCCGTTTCCTAGGCGATCTGTGTGGCCAATGAGAGATGATCTCATATGTTTACATATGAGATCATTTCTCATTCCCAGCTCTCGCAGACAGCGGTGCTGTCAGGGAGAGAGGAGACGGATCTGTGGTTCTTGTACATAGAGACACAGATCGGTCACCTCCCCCAGTCACCCCCCTTCCCCCACAGTTAGAACACTAATATTAGGGTACACATTTAACCCCTTCCTCACCCCCTAGTGTTAACCCCTTCAATGCCAGTCACATTTATACAGTAATTAGTGCCTATGTATAGCACTGATTGCGGTATAAATGTGAATGGTGCCAAAAATGTGTCAAAAGTGTCCGATGTGTCCGCCATAATGTCGCAGTCGCAATAAAAATCGCAGATCGCCACCATTACTAGTAAAAAAAAAGAATTAAAAAAAATTATTCTGTCCCTTATTTTGTAGGCGCTATAACTTTTGCGCAAACCAGTCGCTTATTGCGATTTTTTTTTTTTTTTTTACTAAAAATATGTAGAATACGTATCGGCCTAGACTGAGGATAAAAAAAAATAAAAAAATAAAATTGAGCTATTTATTATAGCAACAAGTAAAAAAAATTTTTTTTTTTTCAAAATTGTCGCTCTATTTTTGTTTATAGCGCAAAAAATAAAAACCGCAGAGGTGATCAAATACCACCAAAAGAAAGCTCTATTTGTGGGAAAAAAGGGACATAAATTTTGTTTGGGAGCCACGTCGCACGACCGCGCAATTGTCAGTTAAAGCGACGCAGTGCTGAATCGCAAAAAGTCCTCTGGGCAGGAAGGGGGTTTAAGTGCCCAGTAAGGAAGTGGTTAAATAACTATTATTAACAAAATAATAGTAATAATAATAATAATTATTATTATTATTGTTATTATTATTATTATTATTATTGTTATTATTACTATTTTATTTTTAATTTTATTTTTATTTATTTTTTCTAAAGCCAAACGTTTTTTAAAAAGTAGGGAAATCTTAACCCATCAGTTTTTTTTTCTTCAGTACACCTAGATCTAAGAAGTGAACCTAATGGGGCCAGATTCACAAAGAGATACGACGGTGTATCTCCTGATACACCATCGTATCTCTGACTTACAATGGTCCTATCTATGCGCCTGATTCATAGAATCAGTTACGCATAGATATGGCTAAGATCCGACAGTGTTACACTGTGTTACACTGTCGGATCTTATTTTCAATTTGAAAATGGCGCCGGGGGCGTTCCCGCTGATTTACTTTGAATAATATGTAAATCAGTGAGATACGCGAATTCACGAACGTACACGGACCCGACGCAGTGTTCTTACGATGTTTCCGTAGCAGTTTTCCCGGCGTATACTTACCCCTGCTTCTATGAGGCGCAGCCAATGTTAAGTATAGCCGTCGTTCCCGCGTCGAGTTTGAATTTTTTTACGTCGTTTGCGTACGCCGATTCTGAAACCCGCGCGTTGCTAAGAAATCCGCCGGGGGTTTTACGATCCGCCTCCGCAAGTTTGGAGGTAAGTGGTTTGTGAATTACCCACTTGCCTCTCAAACTTGCGGGAGCGGATCTTAATTCAGGTAGATCGAGCGGATCTAAAGATCCGCTGATCTTCGTGAATCTGGCCCATTGCCTCCCTATTCTTCAGGCAGTCTAGGTGTATAGACTTGGTCAACAATATGGTGGGAGCATGGGTGACAGACAATGGCATCCCTTCCATCCTAAACCATGGCCTATGTTGGAATCTAGCTCTGTTGGTAGCCATACATTCTCATTACATATGCATGCTGTGCTTCTTGCTCGTCAGTGGTGACCAGTGACTGCCCCACACTGCCAATCTCAGTCTATCTGCAAGAATCATTTTGCTCATAGAATCTCTATGTGCATAATCAGCTTTTTTTATTTCCTAGCAGTTATTCTGTAGAGATTCCAAACACACTGCCAGGTGGAAGGAGAAGTCACAAAACCGTATAACTAATAGAGTCATGGAAATATGGAACAGCAAGTGTGCCAAAATTTGGAAGTCATATTAAAAATGAAGTCAGCCTTACAATAATACCTCAGAATGTTCTTTCACTGAAAATATAGATGGCTTCCCTTTCATTTTATGTAAATGATCTCTGGCTCTAGAATTTCGGCACCCCAGGCAAAAGCTGAGTGAGGAGACATTGATATGCTTCTCTAATGGGATGGTTAACACGTTTTTGGTTCGTGAACTTGTAATTATTAATCTGAGTTTTCACATCCATCCTGGTA
This sequence comes from Rana temporaria, assembly GCF_905171775.1. Lineage (NCBI taxonomy): Eukaryota > Metazoa > Chordata > Amphibia > Anura > Ranidae > Rana > Rana temporaria. The sequence continues at coordinate 189,874,728 of NC_053495.1, read as the reverse complement.
GGAAATAGCTGTGAATTACTCTCTGGGGATATCCGCTGGGTTAAGCGGAGGAAAAGCGATATATGTTTGGGTCTGGATGAAATGGTCAGGGTTTGGGATTAAAAGAGAACGTCGGGCAAATGTTAAAATGTCCATTTGGGGGATGTCAAAGTATCATTTTTTTTACATTACAGAACTTTGTGGTATTGAAATAATCATAAGTGAACATCAGATACTTCAATACATGTTTCATATCGTATGGTCTTTTGTGAAATACTTGGTTGTTGGGGATTGTGTGTTCTACCCAACTAGAAAATATTAAAGAGACAGAAGACCTTGTTTAATAAAAGTTATCAAAGTTGCAATGCAGCAATCAAGCCATATCCCATAAGAAAGCCTCCAGGTGAAACCATTAGATGCCAATTGACCCAGATTTGTTGGCATCAACCTCTTTATAGGTACTAACAGTAACTAAAAAAATGCAATAATTCTGGGGATCAAAGTGTGGAGTCTCTGCATATTTCGAGGTCTAGGAATGACCAACCTGTAAAGTGGGTATGGAGAGCGGTCTCTGGATATTTAGAGGTCTAGGAATGACCAACCTGTAAAGTGGGTATGAGGAGCGGTCTCTGCATATTTAGAGGTCTAGGAATGACCTACCGGTAAAGTGGGTATGAGGAGCAGTCTCTGGATATTTAGAGGTCTAGGAGTGACCAACCTGTAAAGTGGGTATGATGAGCGGTCTCTGGATATTTAGAGGTCTAGGAATGACCAACATGTAAAGTGGGTATGAGGAGCGGTCTCTGCATATTTAGAGGTCTAGGAATGGTTGGGTTTAGCTGGGACCAACCTGTAAAGTGGGTAAAGGAATTGGTCTCTGGATATTTAGAGGTTGGGTTTAGCTGGGACCAATCTGTAAAGTGGGTATAAGAATTGGTCTCTGGATATTTAGAGGTTGGGTTTAGCTGGGACCAACCTGTAAAGTGGGTATAAGGATTGGTCTCTGGATATTTAGAGGTCTAGGAATGACCAACCTGTAAAGTGGGTATAAGGATTGGTCTCTGGATATTTAGAGGTTGGGTTTAGCTGGGACCAACCTGTAAAGTGGGTATAAGGATTGGTCTCTGGATATTTAGAGGTTGGGTTTAGCTGGGACCAACCTGTAAAGTGGGTATAAGAATTGGTCTCTGGATATTTAGAGGTTGGGTTTAGCTGGGACCAACCTGTAAAGTGGGTATAAGGATTGGTCTCTGGATATTTAGAGGTTGGGTTTAGCTGGGACCAACCTGTAAAGTGGGTATAAGGATTGGTCTCTGGATATTTAGAGGTTGGGTTTAGCTGGGACCAACCTGTAAAGTTGGTATAAGGATTGGTCTCTGCATATTTAGAGGTTGGGTTTAGCTGGGACCAACCTGTAAAGTGGGTATAAGGATTGGTCTCTGGATATTTAGAGGTTGGGTTTAGCTAGGACCAACCTGTAAAGTGGGTATAAGGATTGGTCTCTGTATATTTAGAGGTTGGGTTTGGGTTGGAGCAACCTGTAAAATTGGTATGAGGAGTGATCTCTGCATACTTAAAGGGGTTGTAAAGGTACATTTTTTTCCCCTAAATAGCTTCCTTTACCTTAGTGCAGTCCTCCTTCACTTACCTCATCCTTCCAGTTTGCTTTTAAATGTCCTTATTTCTTCTGAGAAATCCTCACTTCCTGTTCTTCCGTCTGTAACTCCACACAGTAATGTGAGGCTTTCTCCCTGGTATGGAGTGTCATGCTCGCCCCCTCCCTTGGACTACGGGAGAGTCAGGACGCTCTCTACGTTGCAGATAAAGAAAGGAGCTGTGTGTTAGTAGATGTCCTGACTCTCCCGTAGTCCAAGGGAGGGGGTGAGCATGACACTCCACACCAGGGAGAAAGCCTTGCATTACTGTGTGGAGTTACAGACAGAAGAACAGGAAGTGAGGATTTCTCAGAAGAAATAAGGACATTTAAAAGCAAAATGGAAGGATGAGGTAAGTGAAGGAGGACTGCACTAAGGTAAGGGAAGCTATTTAGGAAAAAAAAAATTGTACCTTTACAACCCCTTTAAAGGTTTGGTTTGGGTGGGACCAACCTGTAAAGTGGCTATGAGGAGCCGTCTCTGCATTTTTAGAGGTTGGGTATGCATGGGACCAACCTGTAAAGTGGGTATGAGGAGTGGTCTCTGGATATTTAGAGGTTGGGTATGTATGGGACCAACCTGTAAAGTGTGTATGAGAAGCGGTCTCTGCATATTTAGAGGTTGGGTATGTATGGGACCAACCTGTAAAGTGGCTATAAGGTGTGATCTCTGCATATTTAGAGGTTGGGTTTCAGCTGGACCAACCTGTATAGTGGGTACCGATTTCAAATCTGACAGCTGCTGAGGGGAGAAGACGCCACACATTATACGTACTTGTTTTAAACGTTTTTTTTTTTACATTTCTTCAGTTACTTCCTGGTTTCTGGCTTAGACCAAAATGTTATCATACATCTCATGAGTCTACATGGGAGCAGGGTCTTTCTCAGCTAAGCACACCCTCCTGCATGCATGCCTGAGGGCAGATGGATTGCAGGAAGTAAATGCTACATGGATCATATGCCCTTACTCAAAATGGCCGTGGCTAAAAATACTAGAAGGGTGTTTTTTCAAAGTGATTTCTCCACAAAATAAAGCAGGAAGATGTGGATGGATGGGGGAGTTTGTTTTGAACATTAAAAATTAATTAAATAGCATCTTTAAAAACAAACATACTGGAATATAGCTTTTTAACTGCTTGCCAACTGCCCACCGTCATATTACGGCGGCAAGTCTGCTCCCCTGCGCGAAAAACCCGTAGCTCTACGTCGGCTCTCGCGCAGGCCACTAGGGCTCCCGTGCACGTGCCCTTCGGGCGCGATCGCCGCCGGGCACCCGCGATCGCTCGTTACAGAGCGGGGACCAGGAGTTGTGTGTGTAAACACACAGCTCCCGGTCCTGTCAGGGGGGGAAATGCTGATCTTCTGTTCATACAATGTATGAACAGAAGATCAGTAATTTCCCCTAGTGGGGCCACCCCCCCTACAGTTAGAACATACCCAGGGACATACTTAACCCCTTCCCCGCCCCCTAGTGTTAACCCTTTCACTGCCAGTGGCCTTTTTATAGTAATCCAATGCCTTTTTATAGAACTGATCGCTATAAAAATGCCAATGGTCCCAAAAATGTGTCAAAAGTGTCCGAAGTGTCCGCCATAATGTCGCAGTACCGAAAAAAAAAAAAACGCTGATCGCCGCCATTACTAGTAAAAAAAAAATATTAATAAAAATGCCATAAAAATACCCCCTATTATGTAAACGCTATAACATTTGCGCAAACCAATCAATAAACGCTTATTGCGATATTTTTTTACGAAAAATATGTAGAAGAATACGTATCGGCCTAAACTGAGGAAAAATATTTTTTTTTTATATATATTTTTGGGGATATTTATTATAGCAAAAAGTTAAAAATATTCATTTTTTTCAAAATTGTCGCTCTATTTTTGTTTATAGCGCAAAAACTAAAAACCGCAGAGGTGATCAAAAACCACCAAAAGAAAGCTCTATTTGTGGGGAAAAAGGGACGCCAATTTTGTTTGGGAGCCACGTCGCACGACCGCGCAATTGTCAGTTAAAGTGACGCAGAGCCGAATCGCAAAAAGTGCTCTGGTCTTTGGGCAGCAATATGGTCCGGGGGTTAAGTGGTTAAACCAGAGTTTAGTGTCACTCTAAGGTCTGTAGAGGGTGTTTTGCATTCTTATCTAATAAATGGAGAGAAGAGCTCAGCGTGTGATTGAGTATTAGGAAGAGTGAGCACACACGGCCCTGACTCATCACATATTGGTTCATCGTTTGCATTTTGAATATCAACAGTATTAAGCAAACACGTGCGGTTACCAGGATTTGTATACCGCACTGTAAATAAAGACGATGTCAGTGTAGCAGTACGGTTGCTTTTATTTAACAGTTGTCACTTATGTCTACAAAGGACGGCTAATTTATTTGACGTGTTGACTATCCTGTTACGGCTGGCAGGAAGGACAGGTTGTGTAACTGTGATGTGCACCTGTCACTGACGTACAATCCTGGAAGCCATTTTGTTCTCAACATATAGCTGGATTCAGGTAGGGCGGCTTAATTTTGACCCGGCGCAGCGTATCGTATTTACGCTACGCCGCCGTAAGTCAGAGAGGCAAGTGCTGCATTCACAAAGCACTTGCCTCCTAAGTTACGGCGGCGTAGCGTAAATGGGCTGGCCTAAGCGCGCCTGATTCAAATGAGGAACAGGGGGGGGGGGTGTGTTTTATGTAAATGATTAGTGACCTGACGTGATTGACGTTTTTAACGAACAGCGCATGCGCCGTCCGTGGACATATCCCAGTGTGCATTGCTCCAAAGTACGCCGCAAGGATGTATTGGTTTCGACGTGAACGTAAATTACGTCCAGCCCCATTCACGGACGACTTATGCAAACGACGTAAAAATTTCAAAATTCGACGCGGGAACGACGTCCATACTTAACATTGGCTGGGCCAGCTTTTTGTTCGACTAACTTTACGCCGGAAAAAGCCTTACGTAAACAACATAAAAAAAATGCGCCGGGCGCACGCACGTTTCTAAATCGGCGTATCTAGCTCATTTGCATATTCTAAGCCGAAATCAACGGAAGCGCCACCTAGCGGCCAGCGTAAATATGCACCCTAAGATACAACGGCGTAGGAGACTTACGCCGCTCGTATCGTAGCCTAATTTAAGCGTATCTGGTTTCCAGAATACGCTTAAATTTCCGACGGCGTAGATTCAGAGTTATGACGGCGTATCTACTGATACGCCGCCATAACTCTCTCTGAATCTAGCTAATAGATTGCTGCATAGCCAGTTCATACGAGGGGGGTGCTGATACGTATTGAGCCTTAAGCCTCGTACACACGCACGGTTTTCTCGGCAAGAACCAGCAAGAAAACTGCTGGCGGAGCTTTCTTGCCGAGTAAACCGAGTGTGTGTACAAGGTTTTCAGGTTTCAAAAAAACTGCAGAGAATTTCGACGAGAAAAATAAAGAACCTGCTCTCTATTTTCTCGTTGTGATTCTCGACAGTGTTTCCCTGCCGAGAAACCCGAGCGTCTGTATACTTACCTGTCGCCGTGGAAACCCTTGGCTCTAAATTACTTTGACGCATGCGCGGTAGCTTTCACGGAATAGGTAGGGTGACGCAAGATGGAGGCGAAGGCATTGAATGTGACAAGCACATGCTCGTCAAGCTTTACTCAATGACATCACCGCGTTCATGCCACTCAAAAGAACGGCGGTGTCTTGGTATGCTGACACCTAAGAGTTCTCTTCACTGGAACTAAGGGGCCAAGCCCAACCCCTGAAAAACAACCCCACACCATAATGCCCCCTCCACCAAAGGATTTGGACCAGTGCAGAAAGCAAGGTCCAGAAAGACATGGATGAGCGAGTTTGGGGTGGAGGAACTTGACTGACCTGACCTCAACCCAATAGAACACCTTTGGGATGAATTAGAGCAGAGACTGCGAGGGAAAAGGGAATAGCCGCTCCAGGTGGGAACCCAGATGAATATCCTCCGTTGCAGACAACTCAGGTGCAGGCAATGCACTTAGCAAAGCAGGAACAAACAATTGTCTCTGGACAGCCGCACTCTGAACAAATTGTAGCCTTTATTAAAAGAAGGACAGCACTACAAGTCACAGCAAAATAAAGTAAAACCCGACTGCTGACGTGTTTTGAAACGCGCCAGGAGTCGGGTTTTACTTTAATTTGCTGTGACTTGTAGTGCTGTCCTTCTTTTAATAAAGGCTACAATTTGTTCAGAGTGTGGCTGTCCAGAGACAATTTTTTGTTCCTGCTTAGCAGAGACTGTGAGTCAGGCCTTCTCGTCCAACATCAGTGCCTGACCTCACAAATGCTCTTCTGGAAGAATGGTCAAACATTCCCATAGACACACTCCTAATCCTTGTGGACAGCCTTTCCAGAAGAGTTGAAGCTGTTATAGCTGCAAAGGGTGAGCCACGCACGCCCCCCGCTCGCCCCTGAATCCCGCTCGCGTGCCCGGCGGGCGCTCCTGTTAAAGACTTGCTTGGCTGACGTTCCTTCTGGCTCCAGATCCTGCTTGCTGTTCTACTACGTATATCTCTGGCTCTATGAAATTTGGCTTGGCTGACTATCCGATCCGGTTCCTGAACTCTGGCTATGTTTTGACTACGCTTACTCTGTTTATGTTTTTATTATTATTATTTTTATTAAGGAAGTGTGATTTAAAGTGGTTGTAAACCCTTAAAGACCACTTTTACATCCAGGTAAGCCTAGAGTAAGGCTTACATGTAGGTACAAGAAATATCTCTTAAACCTACACAGTTTAGGAGATATTTGCAATAGACAGGCACTGATGTCTACGACACATGCGCCGTAGACAACAGCGTGCAGGCGCACTGACCGTACCGCTACTAATGGCGATCATGCCGTTAGTGGCGGCTCCCGCAGGCATGCGCGGGAGTGACATCATCGCGGGTCCGGCCAATCGCAGCTCCGGAGCCGCGATACCCGGAAAGTCACTCCGGGAGAGATGTCAGCGGTGGAGGAGAGGAACGAGGGCCGCTGCGGGGGCTTCGATCCCAGGTAAGTAATTCATAATGAGCTAGTATGCTATGCACAGGGGACAGTGCTACATGTGCAAGAAAAATGCAAAAATGGCTCTGGCAGCGAGAAGGGTTAATAAATAAAAACGCACAGATTATTTTCAGCAGAATGCAGTTTCTTTCCCAGCTGTGGTTCTATGTAACTCTAAAACTAAAATAAGAAACGGAACTTAAAAAAATCCACAGGGACAAATGAAAGGTTACTGGGGGCAGTGGCAATGGTTGTAGAAGGCGGGAGCCATGCTGTGCCCATTATGTGTCCCCTGTACACCTCCGGACTGGAGGAACGCGCGGCCACCGCCGAACATTACCTGGAATTGCCTTTTACTCTTTTTACATCTCACTTACTAGAGGAACGGCTCTGAACAGAAGGGAACAAGGATATTTGTCAGTTAGAACACAAGCCGCGATGTCACCTGGAAGCCTCACCACAAAGGGCACGCTCTCTGTTCTTCTTTACACATTGGCGCTGAACTGCGGAAAACAGTTAGGAGCTGTTTCAGGTGAGAACGCCAGGTACATTGCCAGCTGTCTCAGCACCTTCCTGTTACCGGCCCAGAGAACAGAATTCCACCCGATCGCTGTCAACACCTGGATGCTGTCTTTTTCACAACTCTTCTGAATTCTAAACAAACATTGACATTCTCCGGCTTTTCACCGCCGTCCTTTCGCAGCTCCCCATTGATTGGAAATAGGTGTTATCTGGCCTGAGGAATAAAAGATAGACAAATAAATCTCAGTGCCAGAATATTGTACCAATTCATCTGTAGAGCTGTCTGCCGGATCACGCCAATAAAATCGATCATTCACACTTTTTGATAGTGTCTCCATCAGCCGTACCTAGAAGGTTATTATGATGAAAACAGATTTATGGAAAAACAAAGAGGATTGTGTACAGTTCTTTAAAAAGAGTTAAATCATTTTAATCCCGTCTCTTGAAATGCTTCAACAGACAATTTACCTTGTCAAGGGCCCATAGGCCAGGGATTGTAGTATTTGGAGCAGATATTGTAGCACAGGTGTTGCAAACCTTAACCAATTATGTTTCCATCCAGACCTGCTCTGCCTCCCACCCCCCTGCCATGATGCTCAACTATGAGCGAGAATTGGAAAGTAGGAAGTTGTGAAGGGGAACTGAGGATTCTGCTTTGAAGGGGGCTGACTCTAATGTGATGGAGCTAACTCAAATGTGATGGAGGCTTACTCTGATATGATAGAGCAGTGGTTCTTAACCTGGGGGGGTCAAATTATGATATGGTCACCAAATCATGGGCTGTTCCTGAAGCCCGCAGCCGCCCACTCAGCCGCCCATTCAGTTCACGGTATGGCTGGGGGGGCAGGGACTAGAAGTCAGCTGACATGAGGAATGTGAAGTGGGAGGGGCTGGAGGAGACCCTATCTCCTGATTTCAGCATAGGTGTCACTGCTAAGTAACACTACAAAGTCTGAGACAGCGTGAATGCGGAGACACAGTGAGTAACACTACCTGTGATTATAGTTACCATTAAAAGTCCCCACTACAGTTCTCAGATGAGCAGATGACCTTGATTAAGAGCACCTAAGTTGACTCATCAGAACTCCCCGCCAGCACCGCAACTGATCCTACTAACCCCACCCCCCACCAAGAAATAAGAGAAGAAATAAAAATAGAGAATGCATGGAAGGGAGAGAAAAAGAGGGGAAGGAACAAAGAAAAAGGGAGCGAAAGACGGCTAGAGAGAGGGATGGGGGGGGGGGGGAGAAACGGAAAGAAAGGAGAACAAAGAGATAGAGGGGTACATCCTCAAATGTACCATAAGGGGTTTTAATATTGTACGAGTGGAAGGGATTCAGGGAGCACTAAATGTCCGTGGGTTAGGGGCACAAATTACTTGTCTTGCCTTGGATGCTGACAACCCACGCTACTAAAATAATTTTACCGTTAGGGGTCCCCGAACTTGGGAAATTTTATCAAGGGGTCACGGCACTAGTAAGGTTGAGAACCACTGTGATAGAGGCTTAGGCCGGGTACACACGGACAAACATGTATGGTGAAAGCGGTCCGTCGGACCGTTTTCGCCATACATGTCTGCCAGAGGGCTTCTGTACGATGGTTGTACACACCATCGTACAGAAGTCTGCGCGTAAACAATACGCGGGGCGTGTCCGCGGTGTCGCCGCGTCGATGACGCGGTGTCGCCGCGACAATGACGCGGCGACGTGGGCGGCCCGCCTTTAAAATGCTTCCACGCATGCGTCGAAGTCATTCGACGCATGCGAGGGACGGCGGGCGCCTGGACATGTACGGTAGGTCTGTACTGACGACCGTACATGTCCGAGCGGGCTGAATTCCAGCGGGCTGTTTTAAAACAAGTCCAGGAATATTTGTCTGCTGGGAAAAGGCCCGGCGGGCAAATGTTTGCTGGAATTCGGCCCGCTCGCGCCCACACACGACCAAACATGTCTGCTGAAACTGGCCTGCGGGCCAGTTTCAGCAGACATGTTTGGTCGTGAGTATGGGGCCTTACTCTAATGTGATGGAGGCTGACTTTACTGTGATGGGGCTAACTCAAATGTAATGGAGGCTGACTATGATATGATGGAGGCTAATGCCCCGTACACACGGTCGGAATTTCCAACGGGAAAATGTCCGTTGGAAATTCCGACCGGAAAATTGAGAACCTGCTCTCGAACTATTTCTGTCGGAATTCCCGACAGAAAAAGTCAGATGGAGCATACACACGGTTGGAATTCCTGACCAAAAGCTCCCATCTGACTTTTTCTGTCGGGAATTCCGACTGTGTGTACTGGGCTTAACTCTTTTGTGATGGGGCTAACTCTAATGTGATGGAGACTTACTCTCCTGTGATGGGGGATGACTCTGATGTAATGGGGGATGACTCTTATGTGATGGGGATGAGTCTGATGAGGTGGGGCTGACTGTAATGTGATGCAGGCTGACTCTAATGTGATGGGGATGACTTTGATTTGATGGGGTAGACTGTGATGTTATGGGGGCTGACTCTGATGTGATGGGGTATGACTCTGATGTGGTGGGGGCAGACTCTGATATGATGGAGGCTCACTTTAATGTGATAGGGATGACTTGTGTGATGGGAATAACTTGACGCAATGGGGGCAGACTGTGATGTGATGGGGGCTCACTCTGATGTGATGGGTTAGGACTCTGATATGATGGAGAATGAAAGACTCTGATATGATGGGGGCAGACTGTGATGTGATAGAGGCAGACTGTGATGTGATAGGGGCAGACTGTGATGTTACATAGTTACATAGTTAGTCAGGTTGAAAAAAAGACACAAGTCCATCCAGTCCAACCACAAAAAAATAAATAAATAAAAAACACAGTACAATCCCATACACCCAACTCCATACCCACAGTTGATCCAGAGGAAGGCAAAAAAAACCCAGCAGAGCATGATCCAATTTGCTACAGCAGGGGAAAAAATTCCTTCCTGATCCTGGAGAGGCAATCGGATTTACCCTGGATCAACTTTACCTACAAATCTTAGTACCCAGTTATATTCTGTACATTTAGGAAAGTATCCAGACCTTTCTTAAAGCAATCTACTGAGCTGGTCAGAACCACCTCTGGTGGGATGTGATGGGGCGGGCTCTGGGAGACTCGCAAAAGTGCAACGTTTCAGAACCATGAGGGAACCCTGTCATTTCTCCTGACGAAGGGACCTGATGCAAGAAGCTCAAGGTGTGCTTGTAAGGGACCTGGACTGGCCAGCCATTCCCCCTAAGCTGGCCCAGGTCCTGTCCTGCTTCTTCTCCAGATGGAATAATCACATACCTGTTTTTTAGAGAAACTCTGCCATATTGTGTCACTGATACACCTGGCCATAGACACACCATATCACATATTCGTGAGCCTGAGGCCTGTTACCAAGAATAAAGAATGTTCACTCAAGATGCTTTTCAGTGCTTTACTAAAAAACGATTTTGGCACAAACAGTATCACATCTTCCTTCTTAGACTCCGTCCCAGTACAGTATACTCCAGTGCCATCTCTCACGAGTCCCCCAGAGTGGGTCCTCACACAAGGTGTCCCTCCAGACCCATGGCCAGCAGGCCTACCATACTACAAGCTACAGAACTGCCAAACTTAGGTGAGGGGTAGCTAAAGTTCTTCCACCTTCTCCCTTGAGAGTCCTCCTCTAAGCCTGCTGGCAGTCCAGCCCTACAGAGGGCTCTCTCTCTTGCATGGGTCACAAACCTACATGATGTTGGTGTCCCTCCATATCCATGCCAGGAAGGCCTACCATACTCCAAGTTACAGACCTGCTAAACGTAGGTTAGGGGTAGCTAAAGTTCTTCTACCTTCTCCATTGAGTCCTCCTCTAAGCCTCCTGGAAATCCACGTGGTCTTTTGGTCAGGTTTTCCCCCTTCCATGGAGTCTCCCTTCGGGGGAGCCCCACCTAGTACTTGGGTAGGGAAAAAGGGAATAGCCGCTCCAGGTGGGAACCCAGATGAATATCCTCCGTTGCAGACAACTCAGGTGCAGGCAATGCACTTAGCAAAGCAGGAACAAAGATTGTCTCTGGACAGCCGCACTCTGAACAAATTGTAGCCTTTTATTAAAAGAAGGACAGCACTACAAGTCACAGCAAAATAAAATAAAACCTGACTGCTGACGCGTTTCGCACTGAATCTAGTGCTTAGTCAGTACTTGGGTAGGCCTTGCTTCATCAGGCCTCCCGAAGAAAGGAGTTTGCCTGGTTTTGGTCAGGTGGACAAGGAGTACCCCAGTCCCTGTCAGAAGCCTTACGCCCCGGGGGATCAGGGCTAGGGTCCTTTCTTTCTGAGGAGGACCACCTGTACACCTTGTGCACTTTTTTGCATTACTTCACTTTTGTGAGCTCACTTTTTTACGCACCAGGTGACTGTGTGTAGTTGGATATGAATAGGTCTATAATATTGTTCTATAATTGCACTATATTAGTGCTTCAAGGTGTGCATCTAGCCAATGGAGCATAAAGCAATGGTTTGCATGGATCTCCCTACTGTCCAGAAATGAGAACTAATCCTCTTATTTATGTGGATATGTGATGAAAGGAGGCATGCAAATATCTTCTGTTCTAAGAAAGTTCTACTGAGCCAGAATGAGAATTGTAAATCTTTGCCTTGTTTGAAAGGAACACGATTACAGTAAAACCTTGGTTTGAGAGTAACTTGGTTTGAGAGCATTTTGCAAGACAAGCAAAATGTTTTAATACATTTTGCCTTGATATACAAGCGATGTCTTGATATAAGAGTAGCGTCATGTCACAACTGAGTATAAAAAAGAGGAGAGGAGTCTCTAAGTGTAGCAATATGGATACATTTAATGAAGGTACAACATTTAGCAACTTATTGCTACACTTAGAGGCGCCTCTCTTTTCTTTTATATCCTGTAAAAAAATGCTTTGATATAAAAGTGCTTTGGATTACAAGCATGTTTCTGGAACGAATTATGCTCACAAACCAAGGTTTTACTGTACTAGAATTCCCCCTTTTTTTTAAATCTGAATAATAATTAATTTTATATAGTTGGTTTAGCAAGTGTGATTTAGTCAGTATGCAGAATGTCCCCTAATTGGCGTCATTCTGTCTGTTTCTTCCAAAATACAGACTCGGTTGCCCTTGAGTTTCCCACGTTATCTACTGAATGAAAAACACAAAATAGAACGGAATGTCCCAAACAACAAAAACTATTGTCCAGGCTCTGAAAGAGTACGAGAGGCATTGTCATTATCTGTGTGCACCTGAACTGGGGCTCATCATAAGCTGAAGGTAAAGAAAACCTGCCATTGCTGACCTATTTTTCTGAAAGTCTTTGGGACAATGTACAGCAAGTGAAATCAGACATCCTGATTTGTATACACTGTTAAAGACTGAGAACAAAATACTAAATGCAGAAAAAACTCCCTGCCAGCCAGGCAGCCCACAACATGCACCGTGTAGACCCAGATCATTAACGCCCGCCCAATGGTAGCAAAACCATGCAAGCCCTTGCATGCTAAAGAAGATCTCTCTCGAAGGAACTGGTGACGTAGCCTTCCCAGGAGGCAAGACTATGCTACATTGTGAGATCTCAAGAAAAGGCAGCCCTTTTACACGTGCTCATTGTTTTTTGCCTTATCTTTGCCATGGCGTGGGTGACATGAGTGTGGGTATCATAATGTTGCCAATGTATAAACAATAACAGCGCCAGAACTTATACTACACATGTATGAGATATGGGATTGACATCATCATCTTCCAGCCATAATCTCCTACAAGGCACCCGTTCCACTCCATGCCTTGTTATATTCTGTCATCACTTCCAACTCGTCTTATACTTGACTATATACAGTATATTCTGTAGGACCTTCAGCTCACAGTTCCTCTTTTTTTTTTCTTTTGCCAAATGGCAATTTCCAGTGGGACTACCATAACCACCAGCCAAGCATTTGGCTCGTGGGTGCATCGTGTCCCCATTGACTTGAATGGGCAAGTGTCACGTATGTCAGGTTTGCCAGGAGATTCCAACCGTCACTCCATTTCTTGACCGGTAGTCTTGTTATCCCAGTATCAGGTGGAGGGACGGTTGAGAAACTGCATCCAGTATTAAGGGACCGTAATAGATGGTGCAAACAGCCTATCAAGGAACCACCAGAAAAAAAATCATGGTTAGTAGAAGCCTGTGTCCAGGATTTGATCCTGGGACCTGGTGTTCTCCTATTGCCTGAACCACCAGGGAACTCTCTTTATGGTAGAATCCTGGTTATGTTCTGCTCCATGAGTTTGGATGTTGGCTCCAGCCTGGGACCAGCTGTTGGTAGTCACGGGATCAGTGACCCTATAAATCTTCACTCCCCCTTCCTGTCCTTGCCCTAGTATAGGTACCCGTTCGTGCTAGTTTGGTGGATGCTATTTGTTTTTGGTTGCTGACTTTGCTTGTTCCTGACTCCGATTCTTGGATTACCCCTTGGATTTAGGCTGATCTTGTTGCCGACCCTGCCTGTTTCCGACGCTGCCTTCTGGTTGACAGCTGTGTACTTCTGCCTTGGTCCGCTGACTTGGATTGTCCTTTCCCCCACTGGGTTCCTGTCTTTGGCTTCTACTAACCATGATTTATTTTCTGGTGGTTCCTTTTTAGGCTGTTTGCACCATCTATTACGGTCCCTTAATACTGGCTGCAGTATCTCAACCGTCCCCCCACCTGATACTGGGATAACAAGACTACTGGTCAAGAAATGGAGTGACGGTTGGAATCTCCTGGCAAACCTGACATACGTGACACTTGCCCATTCAAGTCAATGGGGACACGATGCACCCACGAGCCAAATGCTTGGCTGGTGGTTATGGTGCATTAGTCCCACTGGAAATTGCCAGGGCTCAAGTCCTGCGGGAATGCGTGGGAACGGAGTTCCTGCACTTTTTTCACAGCAGGAACGCAGTTCCCTTTGCAGGATGAGAGCAGCTGAGAGCAGCCGAGTCACCCGAGCCAATCCTTCACTAAGCGGGGATGCCCAGCTCGAGTCACTGTCAGGGACAGGCAAACTTTTGTAATCCTTTATGTTACTGGCCCTGTATATGGATTCATCAGGTATTCTGTCACTTCCTCGATGCCGCAATGTCTCCTGGGAACTTTTGTCATTGTTCCCAGGAGACATTGCGGAGGTCTGCCGCAAGTTATCGCAGGATTTAGAAAGAACTTGCGGTTTAGTAATTATGCATATGAGCGTATAATTATTTTTTTTTGGTGGGGGAGTGGATCTTGGGTGGGAGTTCCCACACTTTTTTCCCCAGGACTTGACCCCTGGAAATTGCCATTTGGCAAAATAAAATAAAAAAAGGAGGAACTGTAAGCTGAAGGTCCTACAGAATATACTGTATATACTCGAGCATAAGCCAAGTTTTTCAGCACATTTTTTTGTGCTGAAAATGCCCCCTTCGGCTTATACTCGAGTCACCCTTTTGCGCCTGATCTCCCGGACTTTGGGGACCTGGTACCGGCCGGCCGTAGGTCCCCTGGACCCGGAACTTGGCACACATGTAGCCCCATCTCCTCTACAAGTGTGCAAAGTTTGTTGTCTGGGGGACCTACGGCTCGGGAGCACCGATTTTTCAAAGCCGGGCACCCCTTCCATAGACTCCCATGTTAAATGTCAGTCTAGTCATGGGCACAGTGAGGCATGGGCACAGTGAGGCATGGGCACAGTGAGGCATGGACACAGTGAGGCATGCACATGGATACAGTGAGGCACAGTGAGGCATGCACATGGACACCCTAGGCCATAGGCGTGCGCAGCCTATTGTATTAGGGTGTGCACCTCAAACATTGGGGTGGAGCAAGGGGGATCCGGGCAGCAGAAAGAAGATGAACAGGGACAAAAGGGGTGGCGGCGGTGGCATATATTGGTACCGATCCCCCTGTATTTTGCTCCTGTAGCAGCTGAATGTTGGGGAGAGGGAGAGGAGGAGAAGCCTACTTTCAGCTGCTGCAGGAGGAAATTACAGATCGGTTCCACTATATCCCAGCCCTGCTGCCCTTTTTGTCCAGATTCTGGGGGTCGGCAAGGAAGGATCGCGGTTTACATGTAACCTGCCCACGATCAGCAGGTAGATCACGATTGACGGGTTGCCAACCCCAGGATTAGGGTGTGCCCAGGCACACCTGGCACACCCCTTGCGCACACCTATGCCCTAGGCTTAAACTCTAATCAATACGTTTTCTCAGTTTTTGTGGTAAAATTAGGTGCCTCGGCTTATATTCGGGTCGGCTTATACTCAAGTATATACAGTAACACTTTTGGGAGTTTGGATTTCCTGGTTCCTCTGTCAAGCCCTACATCAATACATGACACAATAGTGAAGTAAGGTCTGCAAATGGAGGCAGCAAGAGCAATGGAAGGCCATGAATCCAACACTTCCAGGAGTATCACATCCTGCAGGATTTTCACCTAATAAGTCCTATTCACATCACCGCAGAGATTGGTGTTGCGGCCAGCAGCATAGGAGAGTATTGTCTGTCATCTTTGCAAGGAGCAGTTTATTTTGAATATTTATTTTAGCCGCTCTAGCGAGGGGCTGTGTGAAAAATGAACAGAGGCAGAATTCCACCGCCGCCCTAAGCCTTGTCATTCCTGGAATTTTATAGCTCACGAAGGTGAATCTATCAAAATAACACAAGCATCCAACAGCACAAAACCCAAATGATTGATGCATCTTCACCGAAGAAGAAAACTGTTTCGACAGCGTGATGTTAATGGCACGTCACAATGCCTTGTTATGGAATGGAACTTATCCGTGACGACTGGGCCTATGAAAGAGCCATCTGAAGCCTCCACAATAGCCTCTTCTTGTTGAGGACACAGTGAAAAAGAGACATTTCTCATATTTTTTCCATGTCAGGATGATAAATGTGAGCAACAATATATTGTTTCTGCCAGTACTGTATGCGTCTTTCCGTCCGCGAAGTTCTGTTATCTTAGTGCCGCGCTACCCACCGAGCCTTTGTTAGGGACCTGTCAAAAAATAAACACAGCTCAGCCTTGTGAGGAGTTTGACTCTTATAGGGTTAGGGAAATTATGTATTTTTAAGATTACCGTCGCCTGTCAACAGCTCTATACATCATTTGACCGCAGAACAGATTAGTTCCCCTATGTACACTGAACGTGTGAATAGTTGGTGTTACCTGTACAGTCATCCCAAGCAGTTCTATTGACTGTGGCCTCAAGTTCTCTTTATTTCTTTTTTAAAAGCTGTGTAAACATTGTCTGGCGTGCAAAAGTTTGGCAGCCTCTGTATGGGCTTATTGGGAAAGGAGTCCACAGTTCAACAAGACAGAATATACCCCCCAAAAATATTATATTATATCCTTAATGGTAAAGATCTAGTGCAGTGGTATTCTACGTAAAAGGCTCCCCAACTACGGCCCCTAAAAGCACCAAAGGCCGGAAATATTTACTGTATACACTACTACAAAGGACTGTCAGAGACTGCAGACATTCTACGGGAGAAGGTCAGAGAATGTGGAAATGCTGCCGACTGGAAATCTGCTGCAGGAGTGTGGGGACATGTGAGACCAGTGGCGGTTCGTCCATAGAGGGCGCTGGAGCGCCGCCCCCTCTGGCTCTCACCGCTACTGAGTCTAATAACATAGATTCATGCATTGCACGAATCTATGTTATTATCGCCGCTGCCGCTGTTCTATTCAGATGGTCGGCGCACTAGGAATGCGCTCCTTGTATAAGACTGACAGGCGTCTCAGCCAATCAGGTTGGCCTATTCTGGCTAGTTTAACCTGATTGGCTGAGACACCTGTCAGTCATCGAGGGCGGTAGAAGACATTGAGGGACTGGGCACAGTGGCGACAATAGGCACAGTGGGGACAATGGGCACAGTGGGGACAAATAAAGGGCATAGCGGTGACAATTAAAGGGCACAGTGGTGACAATTAAAGGGCACAGTGGTGACAATTAAAGGGCACAGTGGTGACAATTGATGGCACAGTGACTGTGTTTGATGGCATGGCACAGTGGTGACAATTGATGGAACAGTGGCTGCGTTTGATGGCATGGCACAGTGGCTGCGTTTAATGGCATGGCACAGTGATGCAAATTGATGGCACAGTGGCTGCGTTTGATGGCATGGCACAGTGGTGACAATTGATGGCACAGTGGCTGCATTTGATGGCATGGCACAGTGGTGACAATTAATGGCACAGTGGCTGCGTTTGATGGCATGGCACAGTGGTGACAATTGATGGCACAGTGGCTGCATTTGATGGGCACAGTGAGGCTGCAATTTTTTTTTCCGTTTGCGCCCCCCCAAAAATTTTGAGCACCAGCCGCCACTGTGTGAGACTATTATAGCACTACCCCCGAAGGAGCTGCTGGATATTTCCTCGCCGTCCATGGTTCTAGATGAGAGCTGAAAAAGTTCAATGTCCACACTTTGCACTTCTTTTTCTAAGGCCCCGTACACACGACAGAGGAACTCGACGTGCTTGGCACGTCGAGTTCCTCGTCTCGTTTTGGGATGAAGCCGCCGAGGAGCTCGGCGGGCCGCCTTCTCCTATAGAACAACGCGGCCAACGAGAAAATAGAGAACATGTTCTCTATTTTCTCGTCGAGCTCCTCGGCGGCTCCATCGAGCCAAAACTGTACAGACGACAGAGATTCTCGGCAGAATCCGGGTTTTGACCGAGTTTCTCGGCGAATTCTGCCGAGAATCTCTGTCGTGTGTACGAGGCCTCAGATTTATTTTCTGAACTTGATAAAAGAATATAAGAAGTGAATGAAGAGGTGGAAGGGTAACAAGTAGATAGGTTCAGGTGCGTAGTTTCAATCCGGAAACACTCTAGCTTCCGGTGACACAGCTTTCGTCGCCACTCTAGCCAGAGTGGGTTTTGCGCACCCGGATAGGTTTCTCTCACCACACGGAACACACGGAAAATGGTACAGTCTCTGCCACAGACCTTCCCACAGATGGAGACACTTTTCGGTCCAGAATCCTCGCAGTACAGGATTCAGCACCCAGATCTCTCCAGAGTAACTTCTTGAAAGTGACAGGCGATCACCATCAAGCCTTTCAGTAAACAGTGCATCCTTCCATGAAGTTCAAGGCCTCTCTTGAGACACCAGCCTCGTGTTCGGTCCTCTCCAAGATAGGTCCTTCATCAAGCGGCTTCCTCCCTCAGGACGGGCAGCACAGGATCACCTTTCCATGCGTAGACCCAATCTGCCTACTGGGCCTACTCAAAAAATTACAACCCAGGACCAACGTGGTCCCGGAGCCAGGATTACAGGAACACGCACCCCCTGGACAGGAGGGCCACGCACGGGGGGTGGTGGGACGACAGGCTCAGGATCGACGACCGCAGTCCAGTGACGTCTGTCCCTTAAGTACCCCTCCCCAGCATGCACAGCAGGACAATCAACCCCACTGATTGGCTGCTGAGGGAGAACACTCAAATCACCTTGACCTAGCTGCTGCCACCCTTGGCCTGGAGTAACAACTACAACCCAGGCGAACAATAGTGGTCACTCACAGCACAGCCATGGCTGGAACAGAAGCCAAATTTGCTCAAAATCATACATGTCTGAGTAAACTAACCCTCAGACTTCCCTCTAAATTTACAGCAGCGCCGGCTCAACAGGAGCAGGCCGCTACACTATATTTCCCCAGTGTTTCCATTTATACCACTAAGGACTCAAAGTACCACAGATCCAAATGTGATGCTCAGACTGCAAGGTGGGCACCAGGAAGCTCATGATATCCATAGATAATCAACCAGATATTTATGCACAGGCAATAAAAATCAAGAAAAATTCAAATGGAATGGAGTAAATTTTTATTAAATTGTATATGATCCTCAATTAGAATTTTATTGTGAGCTGTGTTTCTGTAGATTTCCATTTTTTGGTCCCACTTAAGCCTCGTACACACGACCAGTTTTCCCATCGGGAAAACTGCCATGACAGCTTTTGGCTGGGAAAACTGGCCGTGTATTCTCCATGGCAGTTTTCCCAACTAGAAAACTGCTGGGAATCGCAGCGGGAAAAATATGAACATGTTTGCTTTTTTCCCACCGGGATTCCCAGTGGTTTTTAACCCGGCAGTTTACCTATGGGGAAAGCCTGTGGGGGAGCATACACATGGCCTGGTTTCCCGGCCAAAGCTCTCATGGCTGTTTTCCTGCCAGGAAAACCGGCCGTGTGTAGGGGGAAAAAGCTGCCGAGCAGGTTCTCTGCTTTCTCCTCGGGTTTCCCTGCGGTAAAAAGTCCTTTGGGAAACCTGATTGTGTGTGCGAGGCATTATTTTCATTTAATCATTTTTTTTAAATACCTGTGTAATGCTAAAATTATATATACAGTATCTCACAAAAGTGTACAGCTTGTATAACAGTGTACATTTGCTGTCCCCTCAAAATAACTCACCACGCAGCCATTAATGTCTAAACAAAAGTGAGTACACCACTAAGTGAAAATGTCCATATTTGGGCCAATTAGCCATTTTCCCTTCCCGTTGTCATGTGACTATTTAGTGTTACAAGGTCTCAGGTGAGAATGTGGAGCAGGTGTGTCAAATTTGGTGTTATCGCTCTCACTCTCTCATACTGGTCACTGGAAGTTCAACATGGCACCCCATGGTGGAACTCTGAGGATCTGAAAAGAAGAATTGTTGCTCTACATAAAGATGGCCTAGGTTATAAGAAGATTGCCAAGACCCTGAAACTGAGCTGTAGCATGGTGGCCAAGACCATACAACGGTTTAACAGGAAAGGTTCCACTCAGAACAGGCCTCGCCATGGTTGACCAAAGGAGTTGAGTGCACGTGCTCAGCATCATATCCAGAGTGCTGCCAGCATTGCTGCAGAGGTTGAAGGGGTGGGAGATCAGCCTGTCAGTGCTCAGACCATATGCCGCACACTGCATCAAATTAGTCTGCATAGCCTCCCAGCTGCCCACCTGCCCATTGAAAAATTAAAGCCAGACGGGTTTGTTCATATGCTGTGGCCATGGCATTTTTAACTTAGGCTGCAGAGTTTGACAGATAGCACAGCTTCTCAAACTGGCCCATGAGTTCACTAGGGCTGCAATGCAAATACAGGCAATGCACGTGATTTTAGCGAAGTAGTGCAACATCAAAGGGTTAAATCAGGCAGTGAGGAGGCAATATATATATATAACACCTCCTTACTGCCCTCTGAAAAGCACAATGACTGGAAGGAGAGAGCCCGAGAACGGTACAGTAGGGATTTCTGAAGATCCTGACCCGGAGTGAAGAACAAGTGCATGGCTCCTCAGGTTTGCAGCATGCAGGCCCTAAAACGCTAACAGTATGGAAGCTGACAAACTCAAAGAGGCATGCTGAGAATGGAGGCATTGAGGGCTGGATAGGGACTAAACATATGGTGCCATCATGGAACAAACAGTACCACTATGTGACTGTTAGGGATGAGAGTGACTTTCTGATTTCACACTTTTGTCATCAGAAATTAGCTTACAGAAAGTAGGTCTAGGAGGCCCTGGGCTCCTAGGAAGTGGGTCCATGAAGCCATGAGCTTACAGGAAAAGTGGGTCAAAGAAGCCATGAGCTTCTAGGAAGCGGTTTCATGAAGCCGTAAGCTCCTAGAATGTTGGTTCTTGAAGCCCTGAGCTCACATGAAGTAGGCCTTTGGCTCCTAGGAAGTGGGTCCATTAAGCCCTGAGCCCCTAGTATGTGGGTTCTTGAAGCCCGGAGCTCATAGGAAGTGGATCCACGAAGCCCTGAGCCCTGAGCTCTCATGAAATAGGTCCTGGGTTCCTAGAAAGTGGGTCAATTAAGCCCTGAGCTTCTAGTATGTGGGTTCTTGAAGCCTGGAGTTCATAGGAAGTGGGTCCATGAAGCCCTGAGCTCACATGAAGTAGGACCTGGGTTCCTAGAAAGTGGGTCAATTAAAGCGGAGGTTCACCCTAAAACATGTATATACCATTCCATCCAGCATACTGCCGACATGTACAGTAAGCTGTTTTTTTTCCGCTGTACATACCCTCGTACAGCTATATAACCACCCCCCCGGCTTCCGGGTAGTGCCTCCCACGGGAGTGGGCGTTCCTATTCAGAGACTAAGTGATTGACGTGATGACAAAAGCTTTCCCACGGCGCATAATGCGTGTCACCAGTTTCCGGAAGAAGCCGAACTACGAGCCGGCTCTATACGTAGCTATACGGCACCTGCGCACCGATGTTCGGCTTCTTTCGGAAACTGGTGACGCGCATTATGCGCCGGGGGGGAAGCTTTTGTCATCACGTCAATCACTTAGTCTCTGAATAGGAACTCCCACTCCCGCGGGAGCCACTACTCGGAAGTCGGGGGGAAAATAGCTATACAACGGTATGTACAGCGGAAAAAAAAAAAGCATACTGTACATGTCGGCAGTATGCTGGATGGAATGGTATATACATGCTTTTTAGGGTGAACCTCCGCTTTAAGCCATGAGCTCCTAGTATGTGGGTTCTTGAAGCCCGGAGCTCATAGAAAGTGGGTCCATGAAGCCCTGAGCTCACATGAAGTAGGCCCTGGGCTCCTAGGAAGTGGGTCCATTAAGCCCTGTGCTCCTAGTATGTGGGTTCTTGAAGCCTCGAGTTCTTAGAAAGTGGGTCCATGAAGCCCTGAGCTCACATTAAGTAGGCCCTTGGCTCCTAGAAAGTGGGTCCATTAAGCCCTGAGCGCAGGGATGGACTGGCCATTGGGACTACAGGGAGTTTCCCGGTGGGCCAATGGCTCAGTGGGCCGGCTTCAGTGACAGCGGACCGCCGCCCCCCCGCTCCTCTGTTTCTTCCCGCAGCGCTCACCTCCTCTCCCTCCCCGCATCGCTCACCTGGGGGGAGCAAAGAAGCAGGGGGAGGACCAGAGGAGCAGGGGTGATGACAGAGGAGCATGGGGGAGGGGACAGACAGCTGACTCAACAGCTATGGCCTGGGAGTTTCTCACTTCTGCCCAATCTTGTCCCATAAGGGGAGGGGGGCACCAAACTGATTCTTTGCCCCAGGTGAAAAAATGTCTAGCTTCCCCACTGGTACTGCCTATAAGAGTACCAGTACCAGCCGTTGCACTCTAATAAAGTAGAACGGCTAGTGGCTAGTGAAGGGGAAGAGGGGGCTTGGGTGGCCGGGGGGGGTGCGGGAGTTGTCCGGCCGCCATGGGAGAGACCTGTCAAAGTGGGCCAGTCTGGATAAAGTCCAGGGCCACATTTTTGGCCCAGTCCAGCCCTGCGGCTGAGCGCCTAGGATGTGGGTTCTTGAAGCCCGGAGTTCATAGGAAGTGAGTCCATAAAGCCCTGAGCTCACATGAAGTAGGCCCTGGGCTCCTAAGAAGTGGGTCCATTAAGCTCTAAACTCCTAGGAAGTACTGTAAGTCCATGAAGTCTAAGGAATTGGGTGTAATGATGCTTGGTTTCATTCCACTGTGAAGAAGACCAATGTCATGGAATGGAGGATGACACATTGGACGGTGATGGGGTGTGTAGAGGGAGACTAGATATGTAAAGGTTAAATTGTGATTGGTTACTTTTGTTTTAACGGGAGGGAGGTTATTTTAACAAATATAAAATTGTTGAAGATGGACTTTAAAACAAAAGAGCTTCAAAGGTGAAAGGGGTAATAGCTGTGGCAGAAATAAAAGCTCTGTCTCGGGGGCAAAAAAAAGGACTGCAGACACTCAGCTTTAATAGCTGGATTTATAAACATCTAAAATGTTTAAAACAGTTCCAACTCCTCAAAAAATTTACCATGCGCGGTCCATAAATATGCAACGGTAGATTGCAACGTTCTACGGAACACGGCCTGGCAAATTTCTCCTTGGACAGCTGAGACGAAAAATCTATTTTTGTTCTTGGCAGAAGGGAGCCTTGAAAATGTACAACATTACAGACAAACTCCAAAAAAACAAAAGACAAAAACAAAAATCAACAGGCAGTTTTGTTACACTAACTTTTTCTTCTTGTTCAAACAAATGTTCATTTTGCCTGGCAGACAGTTGTGCTCTGGACTCCAGAGGAATATTAAATTAATCAAAAAATGTAACAGGGTCTAATGACGTTGATTTTTTCTCTTAACAAAATCAATTTACAAACAAAGTGACAATTTGTTCTAGAATTCTTTTTTTTTTTTCCAAAAATACTGCTTTGTAAATGTGTACTCAAGAGTCTTCTAAGAAAGCCAAAAAGAAATTAAATGAAAGCAACATGACCATGCTTGGCCATACACCAAGACAGGGCAGTAGCTAAGCTCTTCTTGGTCCCTAGGAGATTTAGACAATTGCCTGGCATTGAAGTGACTATAGGCATTGGATAAAATTGTTTTGACCTTTTTAAAGTTTTTAGATACAAAAGAAAAATTTGGACGTGAAAAACAAAACCTCCCTGAAATTCCATAGGCTTCCCTCATGGGAGCACAATAGCTTTATGTGAATAACAACCTGACTTTCATCAGTCTTGCCTACACACCATCAATTAAAAAATCCGATCGTGTCCAACGCGGTGACGTAAAACACAACAAAAGAAGTTCAATGCTTCCGAAAATGCGTCAACTTGATTCTGAGTATGCATGGATTTTTGACCGATGGATTTCCCCACAGACGATCGTTTTTTTCTATCGTTTTTTTAACCATCAAATGACCCATGCAAATGAGGCGTGACCCCATGCAAATGATGGGCCGAGTGCCAGACAGATACGTATCACGAACTGCGCATGCGCCGTGTCGTGGACGCATTCCCCTGCGCCTGCTCACAACCACGTCGGAACAACTGCCTTAACTACGTCGGATCACTGCGTACGGCGTGAACGTAACCTACGCCCAGCCAGACACACGTCCAACGTAAAATACGCCGGCTTGTGTTCCCTGGTGCAGACCTTTGCATGTCTGCTGCTGGGTTGCACCTCCTTTATGGGGCTTAACTTTACGCCGGACGTAGAACTTACGCGCACCTCGCGTAGCCTGCGTCGGGCACACGTACGTTCGTGAATCGACATATTTCCCTCATTTGCATGTTTGAATGACTAATCAATGGGAGCGGCACCATGCCCCCAGCCTAAATGTACGCAGGCCCGGATTTCCCACAAGGCCACCGAGGCCAGGCCTTGGGGCTGCAGGGTGCCGAGAGGCGGCAGCGGCATGGAGTCCCCCAACGCCCAGAACATACA
Source organism: Rana temporaria (assembly GCF_905171775.1). Taxonomy (NCBI): domain Eukaryota; kingdom Metazoa; phylum Chordata; class Amphibia; order Anura; family Ranidae; genus Rana; species Rana temporaria. The sequence goes on along the minus strand of NC_053495.1, from coordinate 189,850,391 downwards.
GTTAAGGGCGGTAAGTTGCTTTCTATCAGGACTAAATGTTGTGTGGGGCAATCCGCTCGCTCGTTAACAAGTGATTGCGGGGATGTCGCCAAAATCACTTGCAAAATGTGTGCTGACGACCGTCCTCACCTCCCCCACCCCCCCACCCCACATACCTCTCTCTGCTTGCTTTGTCTTCAGGACTCCATCCTCCCCCCGGCCGCCGAGTCTTCCCATCTCAGTTGTGACAGGAGTTATAGCACAGTGCTAGGACTCCTGTTTTGGAGGTGACAGGGTCAATAAAGAGAACCTGTCACCTCCAATTGCTATCACGCAGGGGATTGTTTTCTCCTGTGTGATAGCAATAAAGTTAAGTGAAAAAAAATTGATAAAAAAAAATTATAATAAATAATAATTAAATTTATAAAATAAAAAAGTAAAGAATAAGAAAAATAATATTAAATATAAAAAGAAAAAATATTTGAACTAACCGTGCCATTCTCTGTTGATTTGGGGGGGGGGGGGTGATTCGGTTGGCGTGGAGGGTGTGCATTGAAAAACCTGGCCTTTGGGCGGCAGGGAGAGAAAATCTCTGTTTTTGGGTCTTGCGCACAGATACAACGGCGCACATTTGCACTTACATTGCCGTAACTTGTTATACGTCGGTGTAAGTGCTTCGTGAATCCGGGCCATTGTGTTTACACTGACATCTCCCCGTTCTTCAGCTCTGTGACACAATCGCGGGACACCGGCGCACATCAAGTCCGCGGGCATGGTCACGGAGCGACAGGGTGCGTGCGACCACATGGGTCGCAAATTAAAGGGGACGTATATATACGCCCATTTGCGTAGCCGTGCCATTCTGTCGACGTATATCCTCGTGCGGCGGTCGGGAAGCCGTTAAGAACATAGGGCCAGATTCAGGTAGAAGTGCGGCGGCGTAACGTATCGTAGATACGTTACACCGCCGCAAGTTTTCATCGCAAGTGCCTGATTCACAAAGCACTTGCGATGAAAACTAATAATTGAGGATTATTTATCACATTTTTTAGTAGTGTTTTGTTTATCACAATATATAGATTTAATTTCACGGTATGATATTTATTTGTCAGTACTGCTCGGCACTAGTTTGACTCATAATTTCATGCAACTGGCCAGATCATGTCCATTACCAGAAAATTTGAATCTTCTAATTTGAGAGCTCAATATGATCTTTAAAGTGTAACTGCTTTTCAAACCATTGGCCGTTCATCTTACCCCTTGGATTTCCAAACCAATTTTCACTTGGTGCCACACCCAGATGTTTCCTATATACAAGAGTTATCATTAATTGTGATCTGAGGGGCCTAACCTGGGCAACAATTGCCATTTTAAAGGGGAGTTCTGCCTAAAAAAGAAAATATTAAAAGCCAGCAGCTACAAATACTGCAGCTGCTGACTTTTAATATATGGACACTTACCTGTCCAGGGCGCCCGCGATGTCGGCAGCTGAAGCCGATCAGTCTCACGGCTCTCGGCTACCCCCGCCACCATCCTCGGTGAGGGAATCAGGAAGTGAAGCCTTGCAGCTTCCCTTCCTGGTTCCCTACTGCACATGTGCAAATCACTGGTCCCTGCTGTCTTCTGGGACTTGTATGTTTCCCAGAAGACAGCGGGGGAGGACAGTGTAGGCGCAGGAAGTGGCGTAGGTCTCTGCGATCACCGCGGTGATCTATGCTAGGAAGTGGGAGCAAATACCTGTATTATACAGGTATCTGCTCACTTCTCCCCCCTGAAAGGTGCCAAATGTGACACCGGAGGGGGAGGCGGATTCCAAAATGTGGAAGTTCCATTTTTGGGTGGAACTCCACTTTTGGGCAATCTTCTCCTGTCCACAATGCACTCATCAAGGGGCCCAGTTTTTTTTCTCGGGAAGGTCAGACCTTAGAAGTTCAGAAAGATGAAGAGTTTGGTGGTATGAGGACCAAATCCTTCAACATTGTTTGCTGACAAAGGTCATGTCCTGGTTTATATAAGAGTTATGGGAACAAACAAAAGTAAACTCCATTAAACATACATTTCTTCAGAGAACATTGTCATAAATAAATATGAGCAATATATGCAAATTAAAGTACACAACTTCAGAAAAACGGCGAGGTGGAAGCCATGAGAGAGTTTGTGTTTGACCTGGTGTACCGGAATGTAAGTTCAGGAGAAATTCAGAGAAATTTCACCTATTCTCACCTATGAGTCAGAATTTATACTTTGCTTTCCCGGCAGATTCATACGACGTGGGCTCAATATTTTCACTATTCATGGCCTAATATATTTGGGATTATTAAAGTGAAACTAAAGTCAGGTTTACCAAAATGTATATTTTAACGTATACTGTATATTCCTAACTCAAAAAAGTCCCTCCTATTAGGCCTCGTACACACGACCGAGTTTCTTGGCAAAAACCAGCAAGAAACTTGGTGGGAGATTTTTTTTGCCGAGGAAACCGGTCGCGTGTACATTTTTCGACGAGGAAACTGTCGAGGAACTCGTCGAGCCAAAAAAAAAAGCATTTTTCCGCGACGGAATGGAGAAAATTGGCTCGCAGAGGTCCTCGACAACCTAACAAGGAACTCGACGAGCAAAACGATGTGTTTCGCCCGTGGAGTTCCTCGGCCGTGTGTACGAGGCCTTACTCTCAGAAATCTCCCAATTCCTTTTTGTTGCTGTGATCTGATTTCCTATTAGAGGGTGGCTACGTTTGTTCTCCATGGTCCCACTGTATGTAGGAACGTAGCCACCCTCTCTTGCATGCTCCAGAGACTATGGACTATGGACTAGGGTCTATGCGATTTGTAGTGTGCATAGAGAAGTGCACATGACCGCATGTACTGGCATGTACTGCTCATTCCAAACAAGTGGAGGAAAAGGAGAGGTTTGGTACCTCACAGAGCACGTTATAAGAAGGCAGAGAAACATAGTAAGAAACATTTTCATGAAAAACAGATTACAGGGCCATAAAGTAGTGAATTTACAGTATATGCATTATTTTTGCAGAATAAGGATATTTTTTAGGACTGGACTTGGTTGAATTGTAACAATAGTTGTATAACATGAGCCCCATGCTGCAAAACCCTTCAGTGTCAGTAATTCATGCTATATTATACACAGTGGTGGCTGATGCTCACTATTTTTGGGGGGCGGCACAACCAACACTACCCCCCCCTCCCCCGTGGTAGCGATGACCCCCCATCTACCCTCTCCCCTCGCGGGAGACACAGGCAGCGGCGATCTCACCCCACCTACCCCCTGAGAGACACAGGCGGTGATTACCCCCAATCTACCCCCTTCCCCCTGCAGGAGACACAGGAGGCAGCGATCAAGGAAGACGGAACCACTCTGGCTAGCACACAGATATTCTCCTTCCAGCTGACACGATTGGCCAGGGAGTCCTAAGACTCCCTGGCCAATAGGGGCTATCTGATTGGCCGGGAGAAGAATAAGGAAGAATAGCGAATAATCATTTGCTATTGTCACACAACTAGGTGGGATCGGAGCACAGTGCTCTGCGCCCTGAGCTCACCCTGTTTTGATGCCTATTAGAGCCTCTAATTACATGCTTCAAAAAAATACACCCCCCCGTCATTGGAATTCATAGTCCGGTGTCCTTGCATGTAGATCAGGGGACCGGACCCATGGACGGGGGGGCGGCACCCCTGCGCCCCTTATTGAGCGGCCACCACAGGTTATACAATTATTGTTGCAATTAACAGAGTCCAGTCTTATTTGAAATTTTACAACAAACAAGCCATGATGAAGGGGCAGTGTCCAAACCCCCCTGAAATATGTGGAATACTATTGACTATTTAATAAAATATAATTTTAGACTCTCTGATCATTCTTCTTGTGCAGTTGGACTTTTCTGGAGAACCCCTTCTTTTTGGGGGTGATCTGATATATATGAGAAGCCTACCCGAAGCCAGTTGACTTCATTAATGGGGTGGTCCCTCATAACAGTGGATACTAATAATCAGTGTCGGATTTATAAGGGCCCCATGACAGAAGGGACCCCCTCTATACAAAAATAAAACATTATAAGAAAAGATATCAAATAATAATAAAAAATATATATATTAATTCAGGGCTTTTTTTCTCAGAGAATAGGTGCAGGAACTTCTCCCTTCCAAGTCACCCTTGACTCCACCCCCTACCCACCTCTGAGCACCGTTCCTTGGTTCCACCCCTTATCCACCTCCGAATACCATCCCTTTTAGAGAATGCCGAAACAAGTATCATTTTGTGGTGCTAAGTATTTTGTATAGAATTTGTTAATGACAACAAGAAAGGCAGTCAAATAGCAACAATAGATTCCCCAGTAGCCAGCATTAACCACTTCCCGACCGCCGCATGTATATGTACGTCCACAGAATGGCACGTACAGGCAAATGGGCGTACATGTACGTCCTTGCCTTCTAGCGGGTGGGGGGTCCGATCGGGACCCCCCCCCCGCTACATGCGGCGGTCGGGTTCCCTCAAGGAGCGATCCGGGACGACGGCGCGGCTCTTCGTTTATAGCCACTCCGTCGCGATCGCTCCCCGGAGCTGGAGAAGGGGGAGAGCCGTGTGTAAACACGGCTTCCCCGTGCTTCACTGTGGCGGCGTATCGAACGAGTGATCCCTTATATAAGGGAGACTCGATCGATGACGTCAGTCCTACAGCCACACCCCCTACCGTTGTAAACACACACTAGGTGAACCCTAACTCCTACAGCGCCCCCTGTGGTTAACTCCCAAACTGCAACTGTCATTTTCACAATAAACAATGCAATTTAAATGCAAAAATGTGTCAAAATTGTCCGAAGTGTCCACCATAATGTCGCAGTCACGAAAAAAATCGCTGATCGCCGCCATTAGTAGTAAAAAAAAATTTTTTTATAAAAATGCAATAAAACTATCCCCTATTTTGTAAACGCTATAAATTTTGCGCAAACCAATCGATAAACGCTTATTGCGATTTTTTTTACTAAAAATAGTTAGAAGAATATGTATCGGCCTAAACTGAGAAAAAATGTTATATATGTTTTTGGGGGATATTTATTATAACAAAAAGTAAAAAATATAGAATTTTTTTCAAAATTGTCGCTTTATTTTTGTTTATAGCGCAAAAAATAAAAACCGCAGAGGTGATCAAATACCACCAAAAGAAAGCTCTATTTGTGGGGAAAAAAGGACGCCAATTTTGTTTGGGAGCCACATCGCACGGCCGCGCAATTGTCTGTTAAAGCGACGCAGTGCCGAATCGCAAAACCTGGCCTGGGCATTTAGCTTCCTAAAGGTCTGGGGCTTAAGTGGTTAATAGACCCTCCAGCAGCCAGCAACAAAGACCCCTCCCTCAACAGTACATCTCTCCTAGCAATGACTGACCCCCCCCCCCCCCCCAGCAACAGATTCCCCACGAGCAACAGAAGAACTCCCCAGCATAAATAGATCCCCTCCAGCAACAATAGATACCCCAGTATCTAGCATCAATAGACTCTCCAGCACACGCCAGAACCTCTTTCCATTACATACATTCAGTTCGGGAGGCGCCGGAACTGCGTTCCCCCACATTCCTGCTGAAAAAAAGCCCTGGTTATACCAGTCCACAATGTCAACCAAAAGTCAATAAAAACAAGTTTCTCTTTACTTCGAGAAGTTTCTCTTTACTTCTTACTTCGAGAAGAACTGAAATGAGAAAATGGGAGATAAGAGAGAAAATGTGTTAAGGAAACCAAGAAACGTGTTATTTGCAAACAAGCAATGAGACAGGCCAGCGACAGGGAATAAACACATTTTCATGGAGATGTTGTGGAGATATTCTGGCTGCACCCTCAGCCAGCTGTTGACGTTCCCTGTCTCAGAGACATTCTCAGGAGAGCTGACTTCTGGAAGATGTATCTTGTAAGAAATTCTCAGTATTCCAGACTAAAAGGGCAATGAGAAGTTAGAACACAATGAGCTAAAAGGGCAATGAGGACACTAACAGCAGAGCCAATGCAGAGTGTCCCACCCTTTGGTAGTAGGCAAGACATGCTAGTCCCTAGAGCTGGGAACTTTAGATTGGGATTTGGCAGGTGCACAATTCAAAGGCACCCATATACAAAGCCGTGTTGCTTTTAAAGGGGTTGTAAAGGTTTGTTTTTTATTTTCTAAATAGGTTCCTTTAAGCTAGTGCATTGTTGGTTCACTTACCTTTTCTTTCCATTTCCCTTCTAAATGTTTTTTTTCTTTGTCTGAATTTCTCACTTCCTGTTCCCCCTCAGTAAGCTTGCCCCCATCATCTGAGCCATTCTGACTCGGGGTTAGTCAGCCAGAAAAGCTTACTGAGGAGGAACAGGAAGTGAGAAATTCAGACAAAGAAAAAAAACAGTTAGAAGGGAAATCGAAGGAAAATAAAAAATTAACCTTTACAACCCCTTTAAGGTGGCAATCTAAGAGTGTACAAAGGCCAGTTGCAGAAAAGATCAAGAAAATACACATGTACATGCAGTAAATTGTAGCGATAATAATATAATTAAAGTGTACCAATAATATATAAATAGTGATAAATGAAGAGAAATCAATCATCAAAGTATAAGACAAACATACAGAAATTAATCACATGTGAATCAAGTCCAGTTAGGTGAATAAACCTTGAAATAAATAAAGTCCGCCACAAATAAGTGGTTGTTCTTAAACTGGTGCTAATGGTAAAAACAGATGTATAGATCATCCGGAACAATGTGACATCCAACGAATGATAGGAGTGTATACTCTTACCGGAAATGGTGGACTCGGATGTCAGCGACACAGAGTCATTAAGGCATGGGTGCCCGAATCGGCAAATCCTCCAAACGATCTCAGAGGCCCGGGGAACTCCAGACTCAACTCCAAGGATCGTGCAGGTAACCAGGGCCGCCATCAGGGGGGTACAGGCAGTACACCTGTAAGGGGCCCGGAGGTCCCCAGGGGCCCAGATGGCAACCCCCCCCCCCCCATTTTTTTAAATAATTTTTTATAAAAATATATATATTTTTTTCAATATATTTTTGTTTTATTTTTTATTAAAGGGCCCATTTTCTTTTTTTTTAGGGGTCCGGAGATCCCAAGGGCCCCGGATGAAAAACCCCCTTTTTTTATAAAACATTTTTTTTTTATATTTTGTTATTTCTTTTATTTTTTATATATATATATATATATAAATATATTTATTATTATTATTATTATTAAAGGACCCATAGGTCCCCAGGGCCCCGGATGGCAACCCCCCCTTTTTTTTATAAATGTTTATTTTTTTTATTTTTTTTATTAAAGGACCCAGAGGTTTATTTTTATTTTTTTATTAAAGGGCCCAGAGGTCCCGGATGGCAACCCCCTTTCTTTGTAATTTATATTTATATATATATATATATATATATATATATATATATATATATACCTACATTTATATATATATATATATATTTTTTTTTTATTAAAGGGCCCAGAGGTCCCCAGGGCCCTTTTAAAAAAAATATATATATATTTTATATTTCTTTTTTCTTTTTATTAAAGGGCCCCCCTGCTTCTCAATTCGCGGCAGCCCCCCCCCCCCCGGTTCTCAATTTCAGGCTGCAGCACCCCCACCCCCCGATTCTCTGCTCCAGGGGGCCCATGCCTGAAGCTGTGTAAGGGGCCCCATAATTCCTGATGGCGGCCCTGCAGGTAAACACCAGGCTGGAGTGCTGATGACCGAACTGGATAGCCAGAAAACGTACATCCGGGGGGGTATGTGAAGAAAAAACTGCCTCCAATGGTGTAGGTCAAAAAGGAGGGTTTTTATTTTTTCTAAAACAGCATACAGGAATAAAAATGTGATCACAGATAAAAGCAATGTGGGGAGCAATGAGGTAAGTCCGATGTGTTTCGTCCAACTAGGACTTCAACTGGGGCATCTGATGCAGAACTGGAACGTGCACCCTCTCTCTCTCTCTCTCGAATGTTGTGGGCAGAAGATCAGGCAGAGACTCTCGTAAACAATACTTTTCCTCATTGGGACACCATTGTAGATCTCCCTGTTAAAAATGCTACTTTCCTGAATGTTTCCTGGGCCCTTTGGTTTTAGTACTTGACTAGACAATGACTCAAATGTTTGACGCTAAAGGGGCCGTTGTGACAGATTGACAACTGGCATTTTAAGAATTAGCAGTCATCAAAGGCAGCCTACATGTTTGTCCTAGGAGAGGTTCCCTTTATTAAATTAAAGAGCCAGGGGCGACAGTTTGGAAAAGGGAGGCAACCAACACCAGACAATACTAGACATGTGCACTGCCAAAAAAATCGTTGTTTTCGTTTATGTTATACTCGTTTTTTTTTTTTTTCGGAAATTCGGGAAATTCAAAAAAATATTTATTTTCGTTTTTGTTTTTATAAGTTTTTTTTTTTTTTTTTGGAAATTTTGGAAATTCGGGAAAAAAATTTTTTTTTCGTTTTATTCGGGAAATTTGAAAATTCGGAATTCTGAAATTCGAGAATTCGACAATTCGGAATTCCGAAAAAGCAAAAAACGAATAAAACGAAAAAAACAAAATTTCTGAAAAAAATTAAAACGAATGAAAAAAACAAATTTTCGGAAATTCTAAAGATTCGGAAATTTCCCATTTTCAAATTTTAGATTTTCGAACTTTAGATTTTAGATGTTACAATTTCGAAATTTCGAAATTTCGAATTTTTGAATTTTCGAATTTCTTAAACTCCGAATTTCAAAAATTCAGGTTTTTCAATTTTCGAAATTTCGAATTTTTTATTTTTCCGAATTTTCGAATTTGTCATTTCCGAATATTCAAAATTCGAAAATTTCTAAAATTCATAAATTCGAAAAATTAAAAATTAAAAATTTCAAAAATTAAAAATTCGAAAATTTAAAATTTCGAAATTCGAAATGGAAAAATTTGAAAATTCAAAATGGAAAAATTTGAAAATTCGAAAATTAAAAATTTCGAAAATGAAAAATTTCGAAAATTAAAAATTCGAAATTTCAAAGATTCGTAAATTCGAAAAATACAAAATGTGTAAATTCGAAAAATAAAAAATTTTAAAATTCGAAATTTCGAAATGGAAAAATTCGAAAATTCGAAATTTAAAAATTTGAATATTCGAAAAATAAAAATTACAACAGTTGGTCATCAGTCACTTCTATCAGCTTTGTGTAGCAGCCCAATCTGTTCAACCTGTGCTTCAAATCCTCAAGCCACTCCTGTTAACTTGAACAATGACAGCAGTCTAGGTTTCTGTGTTTACAAGTGACAACTCTACACTCTGTGTGTAACCCCCCTGAACTCTGCACTCTGTATGTAATGCAATCCTGGTATTTAATGCCCCTTTAAGACCCTTCTACTGTTTGTGAAATTTGACTGACCACACCCACTATTTGATGTGATTTGGAGGGTGTGTAGGGGAAGGGTTTTGGGAGGTTGTGGTTGAGTTCCAGCACCTATTGTTTGAGAAAAAAAGCTCTAATTACCGTATTTATCGGCGTATACCGCGCACTATTTTGCCCTGAAAATCAGGGCAAAATCGTAGGTGCGCGGTATACGCCGATACCCGCTTTCCCGCGCCAAGTTTGAATACTGCGCCGGCATATACCGAGCGCAGTACACTCGTGTATCTTCGGGCAGTCTCGGCGCCTCTCGCGCTGACGTCCTGAGCGTACAGGACGTCAGCGCGAGAGTTGCCGAGCCTGCCCGACGATACACGAGTGTACTGCGCTCGGTATATGTCGGCGCAGTATTCAAACTCGGTGCGGGAAACGAGCGGGGAGGACGCAAGGACGCCGCAGAAGGACGCCGGAAAAAAGTTTCAAACAAGTAAATATGATCTACTTTCCGATCTATTTACTAGTGTGGGGTGTAGCAAGGTGGCATTTCACTTCTGAGCTAAGGGCACATGGAATCCAGGAAGTAAATGCTACATCAGGGATACGCAATTAACAGACCTCCAGATGTTAGAAAACTACAAGTCCCATCATGCCTCTGCCTCTGGGTGTCATGCTTGTGACTGTCAGAGTCTTGCTATGCCTCATGGGACTTGTAGTTCTGAAACAGCTGGAGGTCCGCTAATTGCATTTCCCTGTGCTACCTGAATCATCTGCCCTTACTCAAGATGGCCGCAGCCAAAAATGCTAGGACATGTTTTTTAAGGTGAATTTTCAGCAAAATAACACATGGAGACATGGATGGGGGAAGTTTGCTTTTAAAATTAAAAGTGAACTAAATTGCGTTTTTGGTTTGCGGCGCTCAGATGCCGCGTAGTTCCGCTTTAAGGTGTATTGAGTGGACTTCCTCTCACCGATGTCAAAAGTTTGTTAAAGCACAAAGCAAAATGCGCATAGCCCTCAGGCCTGACAAGAAATACTTTCTTTTTAAAGAGTAATTTTTCTTGATTCATGTGATGACAGAGTGAAATAAAAATGTTGTGATGTACACTTCTCATATCGTGGATTATTTTAATGTGCAGGAAAAACACATTGACTAATCCTGTGGCATTTTTCTGAAGAGCCTGCCAAAGCCACAGCTAGAATTTCCAACCTGAAAGGACACAACAGATCTGAAGAGCGAGTGCGCTGGAGTTAACCCTTCCCATCTGATGGACCACAGCAAAAAAAAAAATACTAATTAGAATTATTGGGATCATCTGTTTTAAATCTTGTAAAACACATGAAATCCCCTAAATCTCATATAAGCTTTAATGGTTTTTATAGTTAAAAATGTATATTTTTTGTAAAATAATAAACATGTTATACTTACCTCCACTGTGCAGCTCGTTTTGCATAGAGTGGCCCCGAACCCGGTCTTCTGGGGTCCCTCGGCTCCTGCCTGCAAGAACTCAACACCTTCATGCGAGCTCACGTGGTGTTGAGTTCCTGCGGGCGTGCTCCCGTGATACAGCTCGCGGCTATTGCCGCTCACTGTATCACTTGGCCCCGCCCCTGGCGTGCCGCATCATTGGATGTGATTGACAGCAGCGCGAGCCTATGGCTGCACTGCTTTCAAACCATCCAGTGTAGCCAATTAACGGCCAGGCTCAGAAACGAGGAGGGACTTTCAAGGGCTCAGGTAAGTAAAACGGGGGCTCGGGGGGCAGTATTGTCAGATGTTTTTTCACCCTAATGCATAGGATGCATTAACTACTTGCCAACCAGCCGCCGTTCTACGGCAGCAGGTCGGCTCCCCTGCGCGAGAACACACAGCTCCCGGTCCTGTCAGGGAGAGAAATGCTGATCTTCTGGTCATACAATGTATGACCAGAAGATCAGTCATTTCCCCATGTCAGTCCACCCCCCCCCCCCTACCGTTTGAGCATGCCCAGGGAACATACTTAACCCCTTCCCCACCCCCTAGTGTTAACCCCTTCCCTGCCTGTGGCATTTTTATAGTAATCCAATGCATTTTTATAGCACTGATCGCTATAAAATGCCAATGGTCCCAAAAATGTGTCAAAAGTGTCCGAAGTCGACCTCGGTCCTCTACGCGCATCTCCTTAGAGTCTCCTCCCCAGATTTGTCTAAGCTCCGTCAGCGATGGACACAGGACGTCCCGGGACTGGACTCAGAGGATTGGGAGGACATGTGGGATTTCCCCTTCAAAATACTGGTCTCCCTTCGAGACCGTCTCATACAATATAAAATTCTACACAGGGCTTATATTACCCCGTATAGGTTGCATAAGATGAAAGCCTCCCTGTCAGCGGAGTGCTGGAGGTGTACTGGGGACCCGGGAGACTTTATACACATCTTCTGGTCCTGCCCAGTAATTAAACACTACTGGACACAAGTACTATCGGTGATACAAGAGGTGGTAGGAATAGATGTAGCCCCAACTCCGCAGATATGCCTTTTGGGCTTAGTAGAAGAATTAGCCCCCAGGGTGGCAGAGAGAACTCTGATTGGACTCCTGTTATTCTATGCCAGGAAAATGATCACTCTCTGCTGGAAAAAACGCGCCCCGCCATCCATACTGCTATGGAAATCACATGTCAATAAAGTACTGCCACTCTATAAAGGAACCTACCAAAATAGAGGATGCCCCAAAAAGTATGATAGAGTGTGGGCCAAATGGCTAGCAGAGGCCTCCACGGCGACCGGAGACTGACTGAGCTTGTAATTGTGTTTGTCTTTATTGTTTTGTTTCTCCTCTCTGTATTAGAACCTCTGCTATGGGTTTGCTGGATATAATTTGCGGTCCCTGGGGCCTCGACTGAAGAATTTGATACTTGGACATTTTAATTGAGCGAGAGCCACTACTGCACTAGGTTGTTTGTTTGTTGTCCCTTCTTGTAAACGTGCTGCAGCTGTATGTTACTAATGATGGAAGCAGCCTATGGCCAGCTGGTACTGACTCCTGCGTGGGTGTAAAAATTTAAAATATTATTATTTTTTTTCAAAATTTACGCTCTATTTTTGTATATAGCGCAAAAACTAAAAACCGCAGAGGTGTTCAAATACCACCAAAAGAAAGCTCTATTTGTGGGGAAAAAAGGACGCCAATTTTGTTTGGGAGCCACGTCGCACGACCGCGCAATTGTCAGTTAAAGCGACGCAGTGCCGAATCGCAAAAAGTGCTCTGGTCTTTGACCAGCAAAATGGTCCAGGGCTTAAGTGGTTTAGGTGAAAAAACATTTACCTTTGCAACCCCTTTAACATATATACACTTTTATGCCTTGTACACACAACCGGTTTTCCTGTCGGAATAAACTCTGAAGGTTTTTTCAACGGAGTTCCTATGGAACGCTGTGACGTAAAACACGACGAGCCAATAAAATTAAGTTCTATGCTTCCGAGCATGTGTCAAACTGTTTCCGAGTATGCGTGGTGTTTATTCCGTCGGAAAAGCATACAGACGATCTGAATTTTTTTCCAACATGTTCTCTAATTCCATCTGAAATTCCGCTTGTGTGTACAAGGCATAAGAGGTGTGTGGGAATGGGGGGGGGGTTGTTGGAGAGGGGTGGGGGTGTGCTTGCAGAACCACCTTAAAGTGGAGCTCCAGTCCTCATAATAGATTGTTTTTTAAAAAGTTCCCCCCATGTTTTTCTACAGCCTATGCAATGTTTAATCTACATTGTACTGTTTGATAAAATATCAATAATAAATCAATTTATAATAATAAAAAAAATAATGTTTGAAAAAAAATGTAATAATTATTTTTATATTTAAATTAGACTGTATTATGCAGGTTATTTTTCCAGGCTCTCCCGTGCCATCCGGGGCCCAGAGAACGAATCGGCCGGCGCTGGCTGGGAATCATAGAGATGACTGGTGACCAGATGGTCACCAGCCATCTCTATGACCGTTGGATGCCCGAGCGCGACTTTGTGACGTCACACCCGGGTACCCGGAAGTAAACAAAGCCGCAATCGCGGCTGTCGGCATGAGATTGGTGAATTTCTTTTCACAATCTCATGCTTTCCAGCCTGGAGGAGAGATGTGGAGTCTTATTGACCCCGCATCTCTCCATAAAGAGTACCTGTCACAGTGATTCCTATTACAAGGGATGTTTACATTCCTTGTAATAGGAATAAAAGTGATCAAAAATTTTTTTTTTTTAAAAAGTGTAAAAATAAAAAATAAATTAAGTAAAAAAAATTTTTTTAAAACGCCCCTGTCCCCGGTAGCTCGCGCTCAGAAGCGTACACGCATGTAAGTCCCGCCCACATATGTAAACGCCGTTCAAACCCCACGTGTGAGGCATCGTTGCATGTGTTAGAGCGTGAGCAACAATTCAGACCTAGAGGGTAACTCGAAAATAGTAACCTGTAAAAAAATTTAAAGCGTCGCCTTTGGAGATTTTTGAGTACTGAAGTTTGGCACCATTCCATGAGTGTGCGCAATTTTAAAGCGTGACAAGTTAGGTATCTATTTACTCGGCGTAACATCATCTTTCACATTATACAAAAAAATTGGGCTAACTTTACTTTTGTTATTTTTTTAATTCATGAAACCGTTTTTTTGCAATGACCGCCATTTTATTCCTGAGGGTGTAAAAATATATAATGTTTGGGGGTTCTGACTAATTTTCTAGCAAAAAAATGTGATTTTTACATGAAGGAGAAAAGTGCCAGAATAGGCCCGGTGGACAAGTGGTTAATGGATAGAACTTCATATGATGCAGCGTTTCACATGCATTGGTTGTTATATACTCTTCGATATTTTTTTTTTTTTTTTAGGGGTCCGGAGGTCCCCAGGGGCCCGGATGCCCATAGGGCCCCATATGGCAACTCCCCTTTTTTTTAAATATATATTTTTTAATATACTTTTATTAAATTTTTTATTAAAGGGCCAACTTTTTTTTTTTTTTTTAGAGGTCTGGAGGTCCCCAGGGGCCCGAAGGCCCCCAGGGCCCCGGATGGAACCCCCCCTTTTTTTTAATAAAAAACATATATTTTTTCTATTATATTTATTTTCTAATATATATATATATATATTTTTTTTTTAAAGGGCCAATTTTTTTTAGCGGTACGAGGGACCCGGAGATCCCCAGGGCCCGGATGACAATCCCTCTTTTTTTTTATAAAAAAAAATATTTTTTAATAAAAAAAAATATTTTTTATATATATATTTTTTATTATATATATATATATATATATATATATATATATATATATATATATATATATATATATACATATATATATGTGTGTATATATTTATTATTATTATTATTATTAAAGGGCCCAGATGTCCCCAGGGCCCCGGATGGCAACCCCACTTTTTTTATAAAAAAATAAATTATATTATTTTATTTCTTTTTTATATATATATATATATATATATATATATATATATATATATATATATTTTTTTTTTTTTATTAAAGGGCTCAGAGGTTTCTTTTTTTATTATTATTATTATTAAAGGGCCCAGAGGTCCCGGATGGCAACCCCCCTTTTTTGTAATTAAAAAATATATATATATATATATATATATTTATTTTTTATTAAAGGGCCCAGAGGTCCCCAGGGCCCCGGATGGCTACCCCCCTTCTTTATATATATTTCTATTTATTTCTTCTTTGTTTTGTAACGGGCCCCCCCCCGCTTCTCAATTCGCAGCAGCCCCCCCTTCTCAATTTCAGGCGGCAGCACCCCCCCCCCCCCCCCCGGTTCTCTGCTCCAGGGGGCCCATGCCTGAAGCTGTGTAAGGGGCCCCATAATTCCTGATGGCTGCCCTGGCTTCGGTTCACCCTTTTTGAGTAATTACAGTCCAATAGGGATGGGGTAACAATTAGGACACAGCTTGTGATTTAGCAACATGCATATGGTCACACGAAGCTGCTGAGAAAAGGACTTGGACAATTTTAGTGCTTCTGCTGTAAACCTTGAGGATGAATTGTTCCACAGTTCCTGCAGCTAGAGAGATCAGTGGGGTTTTGTTTTAAAGCTCATTTACTGCTGGTAAAGAATATGTAAATACTTGAATGTCCATAGCCTAGACACAGGTTTACTTCAACACCAATATCTTTGTCTAGAGTATTTTCTCTGAAGAATTTCAGCTTGTCTGAACTCTGCCTGGCCCTGCTCAGCCTGGGTCATATTTACCATAATGTGTGATCTTTACATTTAATCAAATTAAAAAATGTGCCGTAATTTTCTTGTGTTTGTTATTGTTTCCCCTCTGTGTTACTTTCAGTATATTGTATGTGCTTACTATATAATACACATTTAGAGTAGCTATAGGAAAGATGTATCTTAATCTTTTGGTCTTTAATGTGTTTTTAAAATTTACGTTAGCATTTTTGTTCTTTTTTTTTTTTACCAAGTTCACAGCAGTTTTAAAAAAAAAAGCAAGGTATTTTTCTCCTTTGCCACACACACAAGGAAAAAAAAAGGTTTAATTCCAGTCTGCAATTATGAGCCATTTGCAATTTAAATAGTTTAGAATCATGCAAGCCTTAGAAAGGACCTCACAGCGTGAAATAAAGAATCTTCCAGACTCCCAGCATACTTTTTCTAATATGCTTGATATAACCTTATTATGAGGTTATTTTGGAAGTATGAATAAATTACTGGGAATTTTTTTTTTCTTCTTCTTCTTGTCATTTACATACATTATGGAAATTTTTTGAATTTACATCTGCAACAATGAAGCCTATGTGTGATATAAAAGTGCATAAATTAGAGCGAAGTTCCCGGTGGTCCAATAAGTTAAATTGTTTCAAAGTAGCACTTAAATGTCAAGTGGTCCATGTTGTGTAAAAGGGGATTTAAAGGGAACTTATAGAGCATTTTTAGGGAGCAATTGTATTTATTGTAATGTTTTCCCTTAAAGCAGGGGTCTCCAAACTTTCTATACAAAGGGCCAGTTTACTGTCCTTCAGAATTTAGGGGGGCCGGATTGTGGCCATCAGGAGTAGAAAAAGTGCCAGCATCAGATGGAGTTAACAATCTCCCGTCTTTGGTGTCAGTGAGAGGAATTGTGCCCCATCAATGGTGTCTTTGGTAGGAATTGTGCCCCATTATTGGTGTCATTGGGCCCCATTGTTAATTTCATTGGGAGGAATAGCGTGCCATTGTTTGTGTCATTAGGAGGGATTGTGCCCTATCTTTGGTGTCATTGGGAGTAATTGTGCCCCATTGTTGGTGTCATTGGGAGGAACTGTGGTCCATCTTGATGTCATTAGGAGGAAAGGTCCCCCATCATTGGTCTCATTGGGCCCCCTTGTGGGTGTCATTGGATGGATCTCTGCCCCTTTGTTGGTGTCTGTGAAGGAAATAGTGCCCCAGGGGCCGAATGAAAGCAAGCAAAGGGCCACATCCGGCCCCCGGGCCGCAGTTTGGAGACCACTGCCTTAAAGCATAAGTCCACAGAACAGTATTGTAATATTTTTTTTATCTTATTGGATCTCTGTGGTGCCGTGCTTGTCAAAAAAATTGTACTGTGAAGTCACAGCACACAAAAAAATTGCATGAGGCTACAGTAATGGTCCAACCTCTGAAGAGGAAGGACCTCAATCCCTGAACTTCCCAAGGTTCCTGACAGGGGCAAGGTACCAGGCCCGTTGCTATAGGACAGGCAAAACAAACAATTGCTTGGGGCCCCGAGCTGGCCTGGGGCCCCCAACTTCCCCTTCCCAAGCTGTAGCGTGGCCGAGCTCCTCTTCCTTCCTCCTGGAGTCCTTTCAGTCTGGCCGGGTACGGTGCGTGGTACAGGAGATTCAGTTTCCTGTTCCTGGCCGGACTGACAGGAAGTGCACACTGAGCGCTCACTTCCTTTCTGTCCGGCCAGGAACACAGGAAACTGAATCTCCTGTACTCGGCCCGGGCACTATCTGATAGGGGATCCATAATGATAGAACACCGGACTGACAGGAAGAAAAGAAGCTCGGCCATGCTACAGTGGCAGCCTACAGGGAAGAAGGGGAGGTGAGAATAGAAAAACATAGGGACTAGGAAGGGGGGGAGGAGTAAGAACATGGGTGTAAAAAATTAGTGCAGCGCTAACATAGGCTTTGCTTTGGGGCCCCCATTTTGCTTGGTGGCCCCTAAATTCCTTCAAACGGCCCTGCAAGGTACTCTGGACTACCTGGGCCAAATTCAGGTGGACCCTGCTCCTTGGGGACCTGCCGAAGCCGGTCCTCCAGGTACTCGACGGGGGCTTTCCCAAAGAGAAACCACTGGGTGAGGGGAGGAATAAGACCCAAATGCAATCGGTCCCCTCCCTGACATTGGGGCAGGCTCTGATAACCTGCACCCTCCATCTCAGTAAAGCCTCATACACACGATCGGACTTCCATCAGCCTTTTCCGTGGATTTTTGTCCGAAGGGGCGTTGGCCGTGAACTTGTTCTGCATAAACACGGCAGAACTTTTTCAGCCAACATTTACCAAATCACGTGGTTTTTCAGCTCTTTACCGCCACCCTTTGGGCAACTTCTGCTATTGTTGTCTGATGTTTAGCATTGGTTCGGAGCATGCTTGTTTGTAATTTGGACTTTAGTTTGATGGATTTGTGTACACACGATCGGATGATCCTCCATCGGACATTTGTTGTCGGAAAGTTTGAGAGCATGCACAGCGAACATTTTCCCGTTGAAAAAACCGACAATAATTGTCCGATGGAGCATACAGATGGTCGGATTGTCCGATAAAACACGTCCGTCAGAGCGGTTGTTGTCGGAAAGTCCGATTGTGTGTATGGGCCTTAAGAGAAAAAAAAGAAACACACATACAATGTAGATGCCCATGATGAATACATGCAAAAATAAAAAAACTGAAGAACTAAAGAATGGGGGCATGCATGCCCACACAAAAAAAAAAAAGAATAGGAGAGCAAAATACCTTACACTCTCATTTTATTAAATAGTGGGAGTCCAATGTGTGATGTGTCATATATAACACATGCTTGACACCGATCAACGGCTCTTCCTGTTTACATCGTGATCAACCGTGATTGGACACGGCTGATCACGTGGTAAAGAGCCTCCGCCGGAGGCTCTTTACCGAGATCGGTGTAGCGGTGTGTTAGACTGACCTGCCGCACCACCAATCGCCGCGATGTGCACCCCTACGGGCGCGCGGCGGCTGTTATCCTGCTGGACATCAATAGATGTCCAATTTAGGATAACAGAACCACTTCTCGGAAGTCAATCTGCTATTGACCGGGCGGGAAGTGGTTAAATTACAACATGACTTGTGTAGTAATTGTATATGCTGTATTATTTTATTTTTTTGTATATTTTTTTCTACAAACGATCCTTTTTTTTCTGATGGTAAGCTTAATCCTAAATTCTTGTTGAAAATGATCATACTTATAGGTAGGTGTCTTGAAAAAAGAAAATTAATTAGACCCAATTTCCTGGTGGTCCAATAAATAAAAGGGTGTTAAACAGCAGGAAAATATAAAAAGGAATTAAGACAAATTCCCTTCGGGCCAGGACCCCGTGTGAATAATTTGTGGAGGCACCTCGTACTTTACCCTTCCTTTTGGGCCATCTCATGTTGAGTTCATTCACTAACTCTCCTTGACTCTTCCCAATAATCATTGTATTCCCCAGTCTCGGAAAGTTTGGCAGCAGATGCCGTGGCACCGAGCCCAAAGCACAGCAGATGACAAATCACTACCAGATGAAGCGGTGAAGGGAGCCCGGCTCGCAGTATTTCCTCTCACTGTAGGCCCCAATAAAATGACTGCAGCTTTTCAGAATTCCAATTGGATTCATCTCTCTTCAAAACTCTCCCGTATGTAGACCTCTTTGAGATCACGGCTGCATTCCACAATGAGTACTTATTACGCTGACCATAGATTGGGAGAAAGGCCTTTCAGCACAAGGTTTCTGCTGTAACTCATACTGATATTCCCAAGGAGGTGATCACATTCTGTATTGTCGTACGGTTAAAGGGAATACTGTATTGTTGTTGAGGTTGAAGGGTTTGTCAACTGGGATTCAGTGTCTGGTGGATGCCGGAGAACTAAACTACCTGACAATTTCTTCTATCACTCAATGATCCATCTGGGGAGTTCTCGGCACAGTCTTCAGGTCTGCACACTTGCTGTGCTCATGGTTGGGGGCTCCTACCATCCTGCTGGGCAATGCTGTATCTTGGTCTAAGCCAGTGCTTCTCAAATAGTGGGGCGCGCCCCGCAGGGGGGGCCCGAGGCTCCATAAAGGGGGGCTCGTTCCGGACCGCGGCGATCGCGCCATTTAGTATCCGCTTCTGTCCCCAGCCTCCTCCGCTAGTTAGAGGAGCGGACGGCGGGATGTGGTTCATTTTTGAACTGGGGGACGGGACCAGAGAGGTAGCAGCCTGTCATATTGGACGGCAGGTGATTGGCTGCTAGGAGGCGGTCCTAGCAGCCAATCACCAGTTCGCCCAAAAGTCTCCCCGCCCCGCCCAGTGCTGCTGCGACTTCACTTGACGAATGTCCCGCCTCCTGCTCTCCGCGCTGAAAAGTTACAGGTAGGAGTGGAGAGGGAGGAAGGGAGGAAAAATATATGGAAATGTTAAGGACGAGGAGTGGGGGCTGTGCTGTGGGGGGAAAAGGGGGGTTATGTGATGGGGGAAACTGTGTGCAGGATATGTGATGGGGGTCATGTAAAGGGGGCAATACTTTGTGGGGGGGGTATGTGATGGGGTCATGTAAAGGGGGCAATACTGTGTGGGGGGATATGTGATGGGGCAATACTGTGTGGGGGGGATATGTGATGGGGCAATACTGTGTGGGGGGGATATGTGAAGAAGGGCAATACTGTGTGTGGGGGGATATGTGAAGAAGGGCAATACTGTGTGTGGGGGATATGTGAAGAAGGGCAATACTGTGTGTGGGGGGGATATGTGATGGGGCAATACTGTGTGGGGGGATATGTGGATACAGTGTTATGCAGAGGTGTACTTATAACAATTTTATAGACAAATGATACTATTTACAGTCGCGCAGGGGGCGCGAAATGTTTTCTTCTTCCTAGGGGGGCATGACAGAAAATAATTGAGAAGCACTGGTCTAAGCCAACAAGGCCCAGGCCTAGGGAAACACTTTGCAGGGGGGCAGCATGAAAAGAGTCCCTGCCGGCATGGCCGTCAGTTAATTTCTCTCTATTTCCTGCCCCATAGCCAAACAGGAAATTTCCTGCCCCAAAGCCCTCAGAACTAGTGTCCCCACTGGAAAATTTCAATGCAGGTCTTAAACAGGAAGGGGTGTGACCTTGACAGGAAGGGGTGGGTCATATTTAAATTAGGGGTTGCACGAGTTTAGACAGGCCTAGGGCATTACAAAACCTAAATACACCACTGCTGCTGGGTCTTCATCCACTTGCAGACTGCCCACTTGCAATGTACTGTGGATGGGCGGATCGTGTAGGCAAAGCAACGTACCCATCGCCGACTGCTTCCGGGTTTAGGGCGTCAGCAAGTCCCAGCCAATGATTCATGCCTGTGACCTGCTGATCAGCTGTGTCCAATCACAGCCCAGACCCCTGCGTTGACAAACAACACAAGGCCCTGTACAGAGGGAACAATCTCTCTGTTTCTTATCCCTGCAAAGCAGTTTATGCTGGCACCAAGCAATCCCGCTCCGACTTAGAAAAAGGTTCTTGTACGACTTCGGGGGCGACTTGCATTGACTTCTTTACAGAAGTCATTTTGCAAGTTACCTCTGAAAACTTCTTCAGGACGCCTTGCCGAGTCGCCCCCAAAGTCGTGCCGCCGCAGTGTGAACCGACTCTAAGGGGCCCAATGGTCCCCAGGACCCCTTACAGGCCCGGCCAGCCCCCCTTTTTTTCCTTTGTTATTTATTTATTTTGTTTTTTGTATTACACCTGTAAGGCGCCCAATGGTCCCCAGGACCCGTTACAGGCCCGGCCATCCCCCCTTTCTTTCTTTTGTTATTTATTTATTTATTTTTTGCATTACACCTGTAAGGTGCCCGATGGTCCCCAGGGCCCCCACCCCCCGCTTATCCCGCTTATTATCTCGCATCAGGAGAGAAGAGATTACACTTCTTTTTTTTGTCAGCACACCCCACCCCCTGTTCTCTGCTGAAGGGGGGCCCTGCCTAAAGCTGTTAAAGGGGCCCAAAAATTTGTGATGGCTGCCCTGATCCCGGGAGACAGTCCCACCCCCTCCAGCACGTGGTTGACAGCCTCAGCTGTGCATGTTTCCCTATAAGACAGAGGGGAGGCTGTCCATCCCCTCCACTCAGGTATCAGATTACACTCCACTCCCTGCTCTGTGCTGTGCAGTGTGTGACATTAGATCCCTGCCCCCATGCCTCCTAGAGCCAAGTAATGCTGTGTACATGCATTTGAATGGCTGTCGAATAGAAAGTGCTGCAGATAAACAGGTACAACCTATGTAGGAGGATTTCTTTCATCTCTATGCATCACCTGAGGACAGTGACTTCGGTGGGTATATGACAGGGATTACAACCACTTTAAACCTAGCATTAAATCATATGGACTACAGCTATGCATGCAGGCACTTTAAACAGAATCTTCATATTCACA
Source organism: Rana temporaria (assembly GCF_905171775.1). Taxonomy (NCBI): domain Eukaryota; kingdom Metazoa; phylum Chordata; class Amphibia; order Anura; family Ranidae; genus Rana; species Rana temporaria. The sequence continues at coordinate 189,828,448 of NC_053495.1, read as the reverse complement.
TTGGCCTGGATTCAAGAAGCAATTGCGCCTGTGTAACTATAGGTTACACAGCGCAATTGCTTACTTGCCCCGGCGTAACGAATGCTCCTGATTCAGGAACCTCGTTACGCCGACTGCAGCCTAAGATCTGCGCGACATAAGGCTCTTATGCCCGCATATCTTAGGCTGCATTCTTGCGATGGCCGCTAGGTGGCGTTCCCGTTGTGCTCAGCGTATAGTATGCAAATTGCACACTAACGCCGATTCACAACGTTACGCAAGCCCTGCGTATGCAGTTTACGTCGTTTCCGTCCGTCGGGTTTCGCGTAAGGCTGCTCCTTCTAATAGCAGGGGCAGCCAATGTTACGTATACCCGTCGTTCCCGCGTCGCGAAGTTTAAATTTTACGTCGTTTGCGTAAGTGAATAGTGAATGGCGCTGGATGCCATTTACATTCACTTTGAAGCATTTGCCTCAATGCACGTCGGGAAAGTTTCCCGACGGAGCATGTGCTCTACGATCGGCGCGGGAACGCGCCGAATTTAAATGATTCCCGCCCCCTACGGGATCATTTAAATTGTGCGCGCTTGCGCCGGGCAATTTGCCGGCTCGCCCGCGCACTTTACGGAGCTTCTGCTCCGTGAATCGAGGGCAGCGCAAAAAAATTGCGGGGGCGCAGGGCAAAAACATTGCCCTGCGCCTCCGTAAAAATAGCGCAATTCTAGCTGAATCCGGGCCACTGATGCCACTGCAGCACTAAGTGTGTTGTAGGATTTTCTTATCACAATAGACTGGTATGTTCATACTTATTATAATAATCCTACTCATAATTCGTAATGCCTTTCAAATTGTTCCAAAATACTTAAATTATAAGTACTTGTAAGTCTCTTTTGGTGACTCGGCTCTCCTGGTCACAACGCCTCTTCAGATCTTCAGCTTTGATGGAACAACCAGAGGAATTAAAGCATTATGGGCACTTAAATTGGGCAATATTTGGATTAACAAATGTGGTCTTTTGCACTCTAAATAATGTTCCAAATCAGAGTTATTACTTATTAAAGTCCCGGATGAGGGCTATCTGAGCTATTGCAGCCCCCCATAACGTACTCCGTCTATCAGATCCACCCCTTCATAGACCGTTGCTTTCCGTCTAATATAACCTCATATTAAAACCTTCTCACCTAGAAATCTGATAGCCAGATTCAGGTAGAGTTACGCCGGCGTATCAGTAGATACGCGGTCGTAACTCCGAATCTGCGCCGTCGTATATATAAGCGTATTCTCAAATTGAGATACGCTTAAATGTTGCTAAGATATGTCCGCCTGCGCCGTTGTATCTTAGCTGACTATTTACGCCGGCCGCTAGGGGCGTGTGCGCTGATTTACGCTTATTGGGCCAGATTCACGTAGCTCAGCGGATCTATAGATCCGCTCGATCTACGTGAATTAAGATCCGCTCCCGCAAGTTTAGGAGGCAAGTGGCTAATTCACAAACCACTTACCTCCAAACTTGCGACGGCGGATCCTAAATCCCCCAGCGGAATTCAAATTCCGCGGCTAGGGGAGTGTCATATTTAAATCAGGCGCGTTCCCGCGCCGATTTAAATGCGCAGGCACCGTCCGCGAAATTTCCCGGCGTGCATTGCTCCCACTGACGTCGCTAGGACGTCAGTGGTTGCGACGCTTACGTAAACGACGTCCGTCCGTATTCGAGAACGACTTACGCAAACGACGTTAAAAAATTCAAATTCGACGCGGGAACGCCGGCTATACTTAACATTGGCTGCGCCTGATAAAAGAAAGGGTAAGTATACGACGGGTACGCCGCTACGGAAACATCGTAAGAAGACTGTGTCGGGTCCGCGTACGTTCGTGAATTTGCGTATCTCGCTGATTTACATATTATTTCTTGTAAATCAGCGGGAACGCCCCCGGCGCCATTTTTAAATTTAAAAATAGATCCGACAGTGTAACACAGTGTAACACTGTCAGATCTAGCCCTATCTATGCGTATCTGATTCTATGAATCAGGCGCATAGATAGGACCAGTGTAAGTCAGAGATACGATGGTGTATCTGTAGATACACCGTCGTATCTCTTTGTGAATCTGGCCCAGAATGCGTAAATCAGCGAGATACGTCTATTCATGAACGTACGCTTGCCCGTCGCAGTAAAGATACGCCGTTTACGTAAGGCGGTTTCAGGCGTAAAGATAAACCACCAAAAAGATGGCGCAGCCAATGTTAAGTATGGACGTCGGAACCGCGTAAAATTTAAAAAATGTTATGTCCTTTGCGTAAGTCGTTCGTGAATGGGGCTGGCCGAAATTTACGTTCACGTCTAAACCAATGAGTCTTTGCAGGGTAATTTGGAGCATGCACACTGGGTTATGTCCACGGACGGCGCATGCGCCGTACGTTCAAAACGTCAATTACGTGGGGTCATGCCTTATTATCATAAAACACGCCCACCTCTTCCCAATTTGAATTAGGCGCGCTTACGCCGGCACATTTACGCTACGCCGCCGTAACTTAGGACGCAAGTGCTTTGTGAATACAGCACTTGCCTCTCTAAGGCCCCGTACACACGGTCGAACATGTCCGCTGAAACTGGTCCGCGGACCAGTTTCCGCTAACATGTCCGACCGTGTGTACGGCCTAGCGGACAGGTTTCAAGCGGACAAAAGTTTCTTAGCAAGCTAAGAAACTTGTCCGCTGGAAACATGTCCGTCGGACATGTCCGATGGTTAGTACACCTAATCGGACATGTCCGCTGGTTATGACGTGTAACCAGCGTCCCGAATCCCGCGCATGCGTCAAATTGATTCGACGCATGCGTGGAAGCATTGCACTTCCGTGTTTGAGAACGTCGGTGTCTTCTACGTCACCGCGTTCTCTGTCCGCGGGGATTTTGGTCTGATGGTGTGTACACACATCAGACCAAAAGCTCCCAGGAGACATGTCCGATGAAAACGGTCCGCGGACAGTTTTCATCGGATATGTCTCCTCGTGTGTACGGGGCCTAACTTACGGCGGCGTAGCGTATATGAGATACGCTACGCCTGCCTAACGTTAGGCACAGGTACGTGAATCTGGCTATGTAACTACTCGCTTTAGCACAGATTGTTTAATCCTTCCACCGATATCCTCGACTTAGAATTCCCAAGCAAGCATCCTAAAAACAAAAAACAAAACAAAAAAATTACATATTTACTGGCCCCTTCCCCACTCCTAAAACATCCCTGCAGCAACAGCCGATAGGAGAGGAGGGAGCCTGGGCAGTAGGGGGAATCTGTGCTGCACAGGGGGATTAGGGTGTACCTGGGCACACCTGGCACACCCAGTGCGCACGCCTATGGTAGGGAGAGATCTAATGTTGAGGGAGGGGTCTTTGTTGGTGACTGCTTGAGGGTCTATTGATGCTGGCTGCTGGGGAATCTAGTGTCGCTGGAGGGGTTCTATTTTTGCAGTGGGGTCAATTGTTTCTGGCGAAGGATCTATTGTTGCTGGGGTGGGTCTTATGTTGCAGGGGGTCAATTAGTGCTGGGAGGGGTCTACTGTTGAGGTTAGGGTCTAATGTTCCTGGCTGTTGGAGGGTCTATTGACGCTGGCTTTTGGGAGCCCATTGTTGCTAGAGTGGATCTATTGTCGGGTGTCCATTGTTGCTAGATTTATTTTACTGCCTTTCTTGTTATCATTAACAAATTCCATACAAAATACTTGGCACCACAAAATGATACTTAGTTCTGTATTCTTTAAAGGGGTAAGGTGTGGATAAAGAAATGGTTTCTTGGGGGTGGGTAGGGGGCCGAGTCTATGGGTGACTCGGAAGGGAGGAGTTCCTGCACCTATTCTCTGAGGAGAAAAAGCCCTGATTCTACCCATAGGCCCGGATTCATGTAGAATGGCGTATCATTGTATGGGCTTAACGTATCCTATTTACGTTACGCCTCCGCAACTTTGACAGGCAAGTGCCGTATTCTCAAACCAAAGTTGCGGCGGCGTAGTGTAAATAGCCCGGCGTAAGCCCGCCTAATTCAAATGTAGTAGATGTGGGCGTGTGTTATGTAAATTTACTGTGACCCCAAGTAAATTACTCTTTTTACGAACGGCGCATGCGCCGTCCGTGAAAGTATCCCAGTGCGCATGCTCCAAATTAACCCGCAAGAAGCCAATGCTTTTGACGTGAACGTAAATGACGCCCAGCCCTATTCGCGAACGACTTACGCAAACGACTGGAACGACGTCCATACTTAACATTGGTACGCCGCACCTACGCCTCATATAGCAGGGGTAACTTTATGCCGGGAAAAGCCTAATGTAAACGGCGTATCTGTACTGCGTCGGCCGGGCGTACGTTCGTAAATTTGCGTATCTAGCTGATTTACATATTTCTAGGCGTAAATCAGCGTACACGCCCCTAGCGGCCAGCGTAAATATGCAGTTAAGATACGACGGTCGGATCTAATACAAATCTATGCGTAACTGATTCTAAGAATCAGGCGCATAGATACGACGGCTCGGACTCAGAGTTATGACGGCGTATCTGGAGATACGCCGGCGTAACTCGTACGAGAATCCGGGCCATAGTTCCTAGTGCCCTCCTAATTGTTAAAAAATACTTGAATTGTGCTGCAACTATATTTTGTTGACTCAATTCTCTTTGTCTTCTGCCTTATTGGGCCTTCAGCTTTGGTGGAACAGCCAGAGGAGGAAGTAAAGCCTTATGGAAATGAAATTTAGACAATATCTGTATAATTAAATTTGGTCTTTTGCGCACTAAATAATGTTCTAAATCAGAGTTATGACTTGAAGCTCCAAAGCTCAGGGTAAGAAATGCACCAGAAATATTGCTGACCAACACAATGTACTACATCTGCAAGTCTCGACTCTTCATAGTCCCTTGCTTCCTGCCCAATACAAACGCCTATTAACCACTTAAGTCCCGGACCATTTGGCTGGCCAAAGACCAGAGCACTTTTTGCGATTCGGCACTGCGTCGCTTTAACTGACAATTGCGCAGTCGTGCATCGTGGCTCCCAAATAAAATTGACGTCCTTTTTTTCCACAAATAGAGCTTTTTTTTTGTGGTATTTCATTACTTCTGCGGTTTTTATTTTTTACGTTATAAACAAAAATAGAGCCACAATTTTGAAAAAAACGCAATATTTTGTACTTTTTGCTATAATAAATATCCCAATTTTTTTTTTAAAAAAAGCCAATTTTTTTTTTCAGTTTAGGCCAATATGGATTCTTCTACATATTTTTGGTAGATGAATAATCCCCTAACGCCTTCTATCAACTTTGTTACTGTCTACGTTGTTCTACCAATTACCCAACAGGTAAGAGTGTTAGGACCACTGAGTTGTATTTCCCTCTTTTCCCTCACTAATTAATTACCATTAATTAGCTATTTACTATTCCTTTTAGGCAACCCCAGTCCCTAGCTGCTCCTGATGAGTGGAGACATTCCACGAAACGCGTCAAGCTTACAATATTGTTGTCATGTCACAGTGATCATGTTTACTACTATGGGCTTGATGTTGTCTGAATCATTAATTGCATTTTATTATATATCATGGTTTTATATCATTCTTGGCTATACTGCTGGTTTCATCGTTTATTATGTGTTACTATGTTTATTGTGCTACTATTAGAATTATATGTGATATACCAATCATGTTTCTATTATACATTGTAATATATTTATTGATCTACTACGTATACCTATATTGCACTATGCCCAAGCATGTTATTAATAAATATTATATTTATACTTTATTGATTGATTCATTCTGCCCAAGTGTTTTGTTTCATACAAAGTCCCATAAACTCTCCCCTTTTTTCCCCAATTCCCCTTCCTTTTCCATATTATCGGGGTGGAGGCTTGTGTGCTGGATGGCCATAGCCTCATATAAAGTCCCACCCAACAATTTTTTTTTAATTCAGAATTTAAAAATCCAATTCAAAGTCCAGACTTAAATACAATTGAGAATTTTGCCCCGTTGTTGGTGTCATTGGGAGGAATTGTGCCCCGTTGTTGGTGTCATCAGGCCCGTCGCTACAGGACAGGCAAAGCAAACAATTGCTTGGGGCCCCGATCTGGCCTGGGGCCCCCAACTTCCCCTTCCCAGGCTGTAGCGTGGCCGAGCTCCTCTTCTTTCCTCCTGTCAGTCCGGCCGAGTACCGCGCGGTACAGGAGAATCAGTGTCCTGTTACCGGCCGGACTGACAGGAAGTGCTCACTTCCTTTCAGTCCGGCCGGAAACAAGAAACTGAATCTCCTGTACCGCTCGAGACCCGGCCGGTGTTCTGCCAAAAAAAGTTCCGCCCAGTGGATAAGGACCCCCCTTGTACTGCGCATGCGCGGCGCCGAGTCTCCAAAAATATGGCAGGACACCTGACAGGAGGAAGAGGAGCTCGGCCATGCTACAGCCTACAGGTAAGAAGGTGTGCATGACACAATCGAAAGTTGTAACAAGTGATGCTATATGGTGATAGTAAGAGTCTCTCAGTGACTGTGAATAGAAAGAAAAGAGCACACTGGCACAGCTGGGTGGATGGAAAGTGATCACAAAATGGTAAAATATGAATAAAAGCATCTTTATGCTTCCCACATTGCTTTTATTCATATTTTACCATTTTGTGATCACTTTTATTGGCTATATTTTACACTGATGTGTAAGATATTTTTAGAAATAAACCACATCGGTTGATCTACACCATATGGAGCCCTCTGTTATATTTCATGCTATGCTGGGGCACTAGTGATTCATCTTGCCCCACCATCACCCCTTCCATCCACCCGACTGTTGGTTTTCTGCTTGCTGTGGTTCTACACTTTGCGTGCGTGCGGGGGGGGGGGGGGGGCCTCCGTGTTCATTTTGCTTGGGGCCCCCTAATTCCAAACGGCCCTGGTCATTGGGAGAAATTGTGCCCTATTGCTGGTGTCATTGGGAGGAATTTTGCCTCGTTGTTCGTGTCATTGGGAGGAATTGTGCCCTATCGCTGGTGTCATTGGGAGGAATTTTGCCCCGTTGTTCGTGTCATTGGGAGGAATTGTGCCCTATCGCTGGTGTCATTGGGAGGAATTTTGTGCCCCGTTGTTCGCGTCATTGGGAGGAATTGTCCCCTATCGCTGGTGTCATTGGGAGGAATTGTGCCCTATCGCTGGTGTCATTGGGAGGAATTGTGCCCTATCGCTGGTGTCATTGGGAGGAATTTTGCCCCGTTGTTCGTGTCATTGGGAGGAATTGTGCCCTATCGCTGGTGTCATTGGGAGGAATTTTGTGCCCCGTTGTTCGTGTCATTGGGAGGAATTGTGCCCTATCGCTGGTGTCATTGGGAGGAATTGTGCCCTATCGCTGGTGTCATTGGGAGGAATTGTGCCCTATCGCTGGTGTCATTGGGAGGAATTTTGCCCTGTTGTTCGTGTCATTGGGAGGAATTGTGCCCTATCGCTGGTGTCATTGGGAGGAATTTTGTGCCTCGTTGTTGGTGTCATTGGGAGGAATTGTGCCCCATTGTTGGTGTCATTGGGAGGAATTGTGCCCCATTGTTGGTGTCATTGGGAGGAATTGTGCCCCAATGTTGGTGTCATTGGGAGGAATTGTGCCCCATTGTTGGTGTCATTGGGAGGAATTGTGCCCCAATGTTGGTGTCATTGGGAGGAATTGTGTCCATTGACTGGGGTCAGTGAGGGGAAATTATGCCCCACAATTGGTATCAGTGAATGAAATAGTGCCCCAAGGGCCAGAAAAAAGCAAGAAAAGGGCCGCATCTGGCCCCCGGGCCACAGTTTGGAGACCACTGGTCTATCACATAAAATCCCTATAAAATATATTTACATTTTTGGTTGGACAAAGTGTGTATGAATACTTTTTCAGGGCACTGTATATGTAAAGCGCTGCCAAAAATTGACTGCGCTATAGGAGTCCCTGTAATAAACCAAATAAGAAGGAGCAGAAGAACACGGTGGATGGATGATATTCAGGAAATGATAGGCAGAACCAGTGGCGGTTCGTCCATAGAGGGCGCTGGAGCGCCGCCCCCTCTGGCTCTCACCACCACTGAGTCTAATAACATAGATTCATGCATTACACGAATCTATGAAATCTATGAAATTGTCCCGCTGACGCCCACTATTCAGCTGGCCGGATGTTGAGCGCCAGCCAGCTGAATAACGGCAGCTGGTTGGCTGTACGGAAGTGCCTATCAGATAGGCTCTGATAGGCTTTCCGAGTACAGCCCTCGGGTCTCCGGAAGCTTATCCTCTGAATGCACGGTGTGTGCGTTCCTTGGATAAGACTTACAGGCGTCTCAGCCAATCAGGTTGGCCGGTTCTGGCTACCGGTAACCTGATTGGCTGAAGCGTCGTCGAGGGCGGGAGAAGACATCGAGGCGAGGGTCGAGGACGTGGATGGCTGACTCCAGTAAAGGTAAGTGCCGGGCGGGGGGAGGGGCACAGCGGCGACGAAGGGCACAGTGACATCAATGGGGACAATTGGCACAGCGGCGACAATTAAAGGGCACAGTGACGACAATAGGCACAGTGGGGACAATGGGCACAGTGGGGACAATTGGCACAGCGGCATTAATGGGCACAGTGGCGACAATTAAAGGGCACAGTGACATCAATGGGCACAGTGGCAACAATGGGCACAGTGGCGACAATTAAAGGGCACAGTGGTGACAATTGGCACAGTGGCGACAATTGATGGCACAGTGGCTGCGTTTGATGGCATGGCACAGTGGCTGCGTTTGATGGCATGGCACAGTGGTGACAATTGATGGCACAGTGGCTGCGTTTGATGGCATGGCACAGTGGCTGCGTTTAATGGCATGGCACAGTGGTGACAATTGATGGCACAGTGGCTGCGTTTGATGGCATGGCATAGTGACTGCATTTGATGGCATGGAACAGTGGTGCGAATTGATGGCACAGTGGCTGCGTTTGATGTCATGGCACAGTGGTGACAATTGATGGCACAGTGGCTGCATTTGATGGGCACAGTGAGGCTGCAATTTTTTTTTTCCGTTTGTGCCCCCCCCCCCCACAAAAATTTTGAGCACCAGCCGCCACTGGGCAGAACATTAACCTGAAAAAAGACAAGACCAAATGAAAAGTGATGGTGGAAGCAGTGTCCCATTGGAAGATTATTCCTCTGTTCTTGTTCTGTTGACAACAATAAATCTGATAAATTGTACATTGTGGGTACGCAGACTTTGTACATTTCTGTTAATCATGACAAGAACGGTGCCAAAGCCCTTCCCCTTCCACTCTGCATAATTCCATTCTCATTGAGTCAAACCTCAGAATCAGGCCACCCATGTATGGCATGGAGCTGATTATGGAGAAAACTCCTCTGTGTCCGTCCAGCCGCTTCCTTTCCCTGAGTGCTGAGCAATACAGTAAATACTTCTAATAAGAGCATCAACGGCTCTGCAGGGACGGGAGAGGAAAATAAACTACAAAGCCAACAAGTCGTTGGACCCGAAGATGGAGCTAGAGCGGACTTCAAAAGGCTCCAGTCTAGACAACACTTTCCTGTTCCAAAAAATCGCGTGCCACTTCTTTGTATAGGCAATACGGGAAGAAAAGAGGCCTGTCAAATCTCATTGACCGCCCGTAATGATACAGGCTAATTTTTCCTGATAATGTCACTGGGGAGGAAATCCCACAGACTAAACCCATTATTGTCCCAGGGGAAAATTCAATTTTTTTTTCCTTTACCTTAAAAGACAGACCTAAAACAATAAGACCCTAAAGCAATTACCGCAGAATATATATATATATATATATATATATATATATATATATATATATATATATATATATAATTTTTTTTATTTTTTTTTATTTAACTACTCTAAAGGCATAATAAGTTACCTAGCGGCTAATACTAATAAAACCATGAGTTTATATTGCTAATAAATTTTTTGATAAAGTATAGAGTATAATACAAAATAATAATATAATAAAAAATTATTATTATTAATTTTACTATTATTATTGTTCTTGTTAATAATAATAATACAAATTAAATCATCATAATGTTCCCTTTTGACAATACTATTAATAATAATAATAATAATCATAATAATAATAATAATATTGCTATTTTATCTCAAGGTCTTACTTTCATTTTGATTGCTTTATTATTTCCAATAAAAAATAATTACAAGTTTGCTGTTACTTAGGTAGATTCAGGTACGGCCGTGCAATGTTAAGACGGCGTAGCCTAGCGTGTTTACACTACGCCGCCTTAAGTAAGAGAGGCAAGTACATGATTCTCAAAGCACTTACCTCCTTACTTAGGGCGGCGTAGTGTAATCGCGGCGGGCGCAAGGGCGCCTAATTCAAATTGGTTGGAGGGGGGCGTGTTGTATGGCAATGAGGCTTGACCTCACGTTTTTTGACGTTTTTTGCTACTGCGAATGCGCCGGGCGCCTACATTTCCCAGTGCGCATTGCGGCTAAGTAGGCCGTAAGGGCCTATTGATTTCGACGTGGACGTAAACGACGTAACTCCCGATTCGCGGACGACTTACGCAAACGACATAAAAAATTCGAACCTCGCGGCGGGAACGGCGGCCATACTTTAACATTGTTATTCTACCTCATAGGTGGAATAACTTTAGGCCGCCTAAGGCCTTACGGAAACAACGTAATTCGACTGCAGCGGCCGGGCGTACATTCGTGAATCGGCGTACAAGCTCATTTACATAATCTACGCCGGCCGCAATGGAAGCCACCTAGGGGCCATCCAAAAAATTGCAATCTAAGATAGGACGGCGCAAGCCGGCCTATCTTAGATATGTTTAAGCGTATCTCTGTTTGAGCATATACGTTTAAATATACGGCGGCGTAGATTCGGAGTTAGGTCCGCTTATCTACTGATAAGCTGGCCTAACTCTTTCTGAATCTACCTATATGTATCTAATAAACTGTGACATTGATGTGAACAATTTAAAACTTCTGATCTTTCAGTAACTTTACAAGTCTGCATAAAAAAAAAAAACTCCTGACATGTCACAATATGTGGCAACAATATATTTTTTCAGAAAAAGTCCACTATTCCTTATTATAAAGCTATTATTGAGTCTCAGTCAGTGAATTTGCCTAGACTGAGATGATTCCATCAGTTTTCTGCAGTCAAAGGGAAAAACTTCCCAGTCCCCCCTCCCCCAGTGATCAGACTGCAAGGGGATTTCCTAACCCACAGCTACACGTACAAAAAGGGATGGGGATGCTTGTTACACTGTTGGCCACATGGCAATAATAGGTCAGTGATGTCACGAGCATCACGCCCCTTTATGTACATGCAGCTGCGGGGCAGGGTATCCTATGTCCGCAGTTCATTGGACCGGTGATCTGCCGATATGGTTCCGGCTATCGTGAAAGTTCCTGCGCAGGCGCAATATGATCTGCCGATATGGTTCCGGCTATCGTGAAAGTTCCTGCGCAGGCGCAATATGATCTGCCGATATGGTTCCGGCTAACGAGATAGGGCCAGATTCAGGTACAATTGCGGCGGCGCAACGTAACCCGTTTACGTTACACCGCCGCAAGTTTTCAGTGTAAGTGCCTGATCCACAAAGCACTTACCTGTAAACTTGCGGCGGTGTATCGTAAACACGTCCGGCGCAAGCCCGCCCAATTCAAATGGGGCGTGTACCATTTAAATTAGGCGCGCTCCCGCACCGGACGTACTGCGCATGCTCAGTTTTGAAATTCCCGCCGTGCGTTGCGCGATGTGACGTCATTTTTTTGAACGGTGACGTGAGTTACGGCGTTTCGTATTCCCGGATGTCTTACGCAAAAAAAAAAAATTTTGAAATTCGAAGCGGGAACGACGGCCATACTTTAACATGGCTTGTGTAAAGTTAAGGCATGTAAAATCATGACTAACTTTGCGACGGGAAAAAATTACTAGCGACAACGTAACGAACGCGAAAACCGTCGTGGATCGCCGTAAATGCTCATTAGCATACCCGACGCAGGAAAACGACGCGAACTCCACCCAGCAGCAGGCGAAGTATTGCATCATAAGATCCGACGGTGTAAGTCAATTACACCTGTCGGATCTTAGGGCTATCTATGCGGAACTGATTCTATGAATCAGCCGCATAGATACGACAAGAGATACGACGGTGTATCAGGAGATACGCCGTCGTATCTATTCTGTGAATCTGGCCCAAAGTTCCTTTAAGGACAGCGCAGGCGCAAACTTGCCAACGGAAATCTCCGAACCTCGGCCGGCATCCAGGGCGACGTGGATTTCGAGGAAAGTGGCTAGTCGGCCACCTGCTTCGCTCGCTCGGCCTCCTGGCTCTTTTTTTAACATCCTCCAATCCACGGGGATGTTAAAGAATGAGCCTGGATGCCGGGCGAGGTTCGGAGATTTCCGTCGGCAAGTTTGCGCCTGCGCAGTGCTTGAAGGAACTTCCCCGTTAGGGGAACCTTAAGGACAAGTCACCGACAATGACAGCCGACTTTGGCCAAATGTGGGTTCAGACCACTCCCAGAACTTAATTTCGAGCTCACCCCTAATCTTGAGCAGACGTTTATATCCAGTGTATATCAAGTCCCAAATAGCAGAAAAAATTAAGAATGTACTGTATACTTCCCCGTTTTTCCAGTGTATCACATCTTCAAAGAATTTTCCATCTTTTGTCCCGTGTCATCATTTGCATTTCACCTCTTTAATGAGAATAATAACTGTTTAACATAAAGACATTTAAGAGATGTCAACGTAAACGGTTTACTTGGCTTTTTTTTAACTCAACAGAATCAGGGGCCCCAGTCTAGAGGAGAGATCTGTATTTTCCAAATCTATGGTTATTCAATATTTATTAAACTAATCAATATACAAATTGGTCAAAGTAAACCCTCAAATCTATATAATAATGTATTTATTTTATTAATACCTTGTTGTTAGTTGCAGAGTCCATTACGTAAAACCACACTTTTTCCAAAGGGCAGGTGAAATTGAATGTTTAAAAATTTCGCAATCAATTTCGCATTCGCATTAGCGAAATTTCGCAATCAATTTCGCATTCGCATTAGCGAAATTTCGCAAAAAATTTTTTTTTGATAAAATATCACGAATATTCGATTTTAGCTAATATTTCACGAATATTCGTCTATATATTCGTGATATATCACGAAATCGAATATGGCGTATTCCGCTCAACACTAGAGGACATATGGCTGAGTTCTCTTGTAGCACCCTCCTAGATAGAACAACAAAGGACAGAAGGCTTAGTACAGTATCCCAAGCACTTGATTATAAGATAAACAATCCAAAATATACTCACAAACCAAATGGAATGATCATGATCAACACTGCTCTGAGGAAGGGGGCCAGTCTCCTGAAACGCGTCAGTGGTTCCACCATTGGTGTGATCTGATGAGTTTAGAGGGCAGACTTCTGTGTTTTGATACAATATCATTCTATTTTGTTTTTTGAGTACATTTTGGACCTTTTATCTTATAGAAAAGTGCATGAGATAATGCACTAGGCGTTTGCGCCCTTTTGTTCTTTGTTGTTTCGGCAGCTCAAGATTCCCCAATCTAAGGAGGGCAGCACCACCATCCAGTCCAATTTGCACAGTTGTTATAGCATGTGCACATCCCATAGCAAGATACTGTGTAATTTCTGAGCGCAGAAGTGTCAGATTCTTACTGCTGTTGTTATACCCTCCAAGTTGGGTGTTAGTAGAGCTGCTGTTCGTTGTTAGGCCAATTTAGTTCTGGCTCACTGTAACCGGTGCTAATTGTTTTGGTTTGTTCTATGTTCCAGTAGTGCGGGATTGACTGCCTCCCCCCTGATTAGTCCAGATAGCTCTGGAAATAAGTGCGCAGGAAGATTCTAAATTAAGGAACTAAATATTCATACAGCCCTGGCAATCGCTGAGGAAGGTCGCCCAGATAGTAGCTGAGAGCCTTTATAAATACTCTGGGACAGAGCAGGATGTTATTTTTCCTTAGAAGGAGCTCACAGCCTAAGGAGGGCTGCTTGCCTACTTATGCCACCCTGCCATGTGCCTGCGGGAAATTGGGGTCTCAGGTGGGCTCTCTGGAGGCCTGCTTTGCTGAAAGCTGCAGAAATCTGGTTGAGGGATTATCTGAGTATCTAGTATGGCATCATATGGAGAAAGTGTTGCAAGGATATTAGAAATATGCAAGCAAACTTCCAAGGACATTTGTGAGTACAGACTGGAGAGAGAGATCCTAGAGACTTTGGGCTGAGGTCATTCCAGCTGTGTGAGTAAAGGGAACATGGTGCCCAGTGTCCTGAGGAGCTTATATTGTTTGGTTTCCAATGAAAGGACTTTGCTTGGACGCAGGGGCGGACTGACAACTCATGGGGCCCCTGGGCAATAGAAGATTATGGGGCCCCCGGGCTTACAGATGGCCACCACGCCAGGAGGCAGTGCAGAGGCGGGGCAGCTAAAATCTCTGGATTTTCACATCAAAAGCATGTCGGTTTCGGACATATCAGGGACAGATGTAAAAAAAAACACAGATTTTTACATACTGTCCCTGGTTTTACTGAGCCTGGCAACCCTGATGGGGCCCCCTAGTGGCATTGGGCCCTCGGGCAGTGCCTGAGTGACTCAATGGTCAGTCCGCCCCTGCTTGGACGGTACACCAGAGAAGGATCAATTGCCTGAGCTTTGCTACAGGCCCATAGTTCTATAGAAGATAAGTGTCCTCCTATTTGTACATAGTTTTGGAATATCCCACTCAATTCCCTAACCTCTTCCATGCTACCAAAAAATACCAAAAAGAAGACCATTTAAACTGTTCATTGAGCTGAAGTATAACTGTGACCATGTCCCTGGCTGCGGGGCAACTATTGGGAAAAGGACTCTGGGTAAATGTCTAAGCAGCTTCTTCAGGGGTAGCGTTACACTCTCTTAGTCTACTTCCTGGAAACTCCCCTTTATAAAAGTCCTCCAATTTGGGGTTTCTGTCCCAGATAGCAGGGACAGGAAGTGATGTACATAAATAATAGACATGTGCACACTGAAATATTTGTCTCGGTCTCGGACGAGAGGGCATCCGTGATAGGCGGAACACTAAACACAGTGTCTCCTGGGAAGCTGAGTGTTCCGCCTATCACGGAACAGCAGAAAGAGGAGGCGCGGCTTTTGAAAAATGGACGGCTGCGGTCTGCATGTCACGGATAAGGTAAGCATATTAGGTTACTGGCGTATAAGAAGACCCCCGACTTTTAAGAAGAATTTCAGGGGTTAAAAAGCCGGAAAATACAGTATTTGAAAAAATACTAGTGCACAGGAATGAGGTTTGGATTTTCTCAATGCACATGGCTAATGATGTCATCACTGTACCGCGGCTCATCGGAGCAAAGGCCACACTCCTGAATATTTCATGCAGGAATACATGCCGCTAGACCTGTATCATCTTTGGCTGTCTGGTGGAATCAAAGAATAAGGCATGAGTCAGTGGAAAAAAAGTGTTTAAAGGAAGGTGAACTGAAAATAAAAAATTGTCTGGGTGTTAAGCATGTATCAGGGAAGGTCTCTGGACAGAGCGCTCGTAGAATAAGGGCAGACAGACAGCTGGGAATATACTGAACATACCGGCTCCCTCCCTCCAGGTGTCAGAGCTTCAGCACTAAGACAAACATTTAGACATTACACTGGGCTTACTAGGGCCACGGCTGGAATTAGCATAGCAGTTGATGCTGTTCCAACCATAACACACATCTATCAAACCAAGTGCTGATCTGTGGTTCGGAATTCTGCACAAGGACAAGTGACATGCTTTTATGAATGGCTCTATTGAAAGCGTGGATGGAAGTTCCCAGACGGTGCTTCCATGGACCCGAAACATCATCACTAAACATCAGTATCATCATATAACCAAGATGTCATCAAGCTTTCAATGTATACTTTGTATTTTGCAAACTTGCCAAATAACAGTGGCTGAGAGAAGGTCTATGCTGAGGTTTTTACAGCCACCAAGATTAATTTGCAGGAAAATAAGAAAGGATGGATAAGCCATACTATAATGTCTGAATTGTCTAATGGAAAGCATGGGTTCACCTAAAGCAGGGGCCTCCAAACTTTTCAAACAAAGGACCAGTTTATTGTCCTTCAGAATTTAGGAGGGCTGGATTGTGACCAGTGGGCCCAGAAAATGTCCCGGGCCCAGCATCAGTGAGAATAAATATGAAGGAAAAAGGGCCTATGTTTAACGTACATCCAAAACAGGGTGATGCGGGTGTATCAGTAACCGGTGTGCCACCGTCCCGATATTATTGGAATTGGCTAGTAAATTTGGACTTTGAAGGCACACGGTACATATGGTAAGAAAGCTAGGTAAATTTATTTTATAAGAATGTCATAAAAACAGTTACAAACATAAAATCAAAGAAATCAAGTAAATAACTGGTCCACATAGGTTGTCACAATAATGATACAGTTCTACCATAACCGGCTCAAATATAAAGCATGATTGTAAAGTTGACTGTATAGTGTGTAACCGAGTGGTAGTCCAGAGGAACAGTAGGGCTTGCTCTACATGTTACGTGCTATAGATTGCGCTTCCTCAGGAGCATAGACAATTCAATAAAGGGTTAACCGCATTGAGGGTAGACAACAATCGGTCTTTTTCTCCAGTCCAAATGAATGGAAGTGGGTACAAGCAATAGTAATGAAAGGGTCCTTAAAGCCCAAAGCCCTCCTGTACAGCGGGTTAATTGCCCCTGGTTTATGGAGGACGCCTATACCATATAGTATAGGCGTCCTCCATAAACCAGGGGCAATTAACACGGCTGTACAGGAGGGCTTTGGGTTTTAAGGACCCTTTCATTACTATTGCTTGTACCCACTTCCATTCATTTGGACTGGAGACTTTCAAGCTAGTAATCAGTGAGTCAGGCCTACCCCCCTGTTCACCGGTGTCCGGCCTACCATACTTAGCCTACTGCCTGACCATCCATGTATACCCCTGGAATACAACTTTATCTCTCTTGCTTACCAGCAACCGACCGCCTTATCATTCAACGCAAAATTGTTTTCGCTTTAAAATGATATTATACCCTAACTGGCTTGAATAGTACCTTTTTGAACTACAGCTAATGTTAGGCTAAAAAAGACCGATTGTTGTCTACCCTCAACACGGTTAACCCTTTATTGAATTGTCTATGCTCCTGAGGAAGCGCTATCTATAGCACGTAACATGTAGAGCAAGCCCTCCTGTTCCTCTGGACTACCACTTGGTTACACACTATACAGTCAACTTTACAATCATGCTTTATATTTGAGCCGGTTATGGTAGAACTGTATCATTATTGTGACAACCTATGTGGACCAGTTATTTTCTTGATTTCTTTGATTTTATGTTTGTAACTGTTTTTATGACATTCTTATAAAATTAATTTACCTAGCTTTCCTACCATATGTACCATGTGCCTTCAAAATCCAAATTTACTAGCCTTTAGCCAATTCCGAGAATAAATATGACCTCAGGGTTGGTGGTCAGTAGGAGGAGGAGTATTGCCCCTATTAGTAGGAGGAATAGTATCCCATCATTGGTATAAGTGTAAGAAACAGTGCTCCCTTGTTGGTGTCAGTAGGAGAAATAGTGCCCCAAGGGCCAGATAAAGGCTAGCAAAGGGCCACATCTGGCCCTCGGGCCACAGTTTTGAGACCCGTGACCTAAAGCATTGATGAAAACTGTCCCGTTAAATGGGCACCTCTCAATGCCTAAATGCATACTTAGTTAATTTGTGGAGTAATTAGTACACCAAAAATTTTGATTATTCTGTTATGGACAGCGACCAGCTTCTTCGGGGTCACTCTAGCTATTGGCCAGTGAGGCCACCAACCAAGCTTTGTGGCCAGCTGGGAGGTAAAGGGAGCAAAAAATGGGCAATCACAATGTAACCTTGAGACGTATGTAAATTTCTCTATAATAGAGTCATCAGCATTTCTGGGACACTCTGCAAATTAACTACAGTATGTTTAGAAAAAAAAAGAGTAAAGCTGTAGACCAGGGGTCTCAAACTGGTGGCCCTCCAGCTGTTGCAAAACTACAAGTCCCATGAGGCATTGCAAGGCTGAGGCCCCGTACACACGTCCGAGGAACTCGGCGTGCCAAACACATCGAGTTCCTCGTCGAGTTCAGTGTGGAAGCCGCCGAGGATCTCGGCGGGCCGACTTTCTTCATTGAACAACGAGGAAATAGAGAACATGTTCTCTTTTCGGCCCGACGAGTTCCTCGTCGGCTTCCTCGCTGAAAACTGTACACACGACCAAGTTTCTCTGCAGAATCCAGCTCCGACCGAGTTTCTGGCTGAATTCTGCCGAGAAACTCGGTCGTGTGTATGGGGCCTGACAGTTACAAGCATGACTCCCACGGGCAGAGGTATGATGGAACTTGTAGTGGTGCCCCGTGATTTCTAACAGCAGCCCTGATTGAAAGCAATGGGGAAACCCTTTTTCGCCCGCTAGCGGGGGGTAAATCCGCACTGCTACCAGCCGAATCCTGCCGCAATTCCGACGGTAAAGCGCCTCTAAAAATAGCAGCACTTTACCGCCACCGCACCTCCCGCCCCAGTGTGAAAGGGGCCTTAAAGCGACGCAGTGGCGAATCGCAAAAAGTGCTCTGGTCAGGAAGGGGGTAAATTCTTCCGGGGATGAAGTGACTCAATACAGAGATGCATTAAATTGTATCTTTTATATCTGTCTTTGCACAAATGAAAACGTGCAAAAGAAAAATCGTTGCATCCATTTTAACATTAATAACCTCTAGCTTATTTTACAATCGTGCGGCTTCCTTTCCAGAACACATCTCTGAAATCTAAACAAAACCGCCAACTACAAGTATCATTATACGTTACAGCGCTTATCTCCAAAACCAAAAACCAGAGAAAAATAATTACATCTGTGATCTCTGCACCGTCCATGTTTAGATGCTTGTTTAAAATGTTCTTTTTCTGCCATCTGTGTGTGGGATTAAAGCAAATTTGCATCCGATTTTTCATCCGTTCCCTAACCATTGTGCCGCTTCCAAGTTTACTGAGGGGAAATGTGTTAACCGAGAGAATCAAAAGAAAAGGCAATGTTTTAAGAGCTTCAAATCTGTGAAGTGTTTTTTGTCTTTGAACATTTCCATGTGGCTGAAATCCCGCACTTACTTTTCACCAGCCTCCTATTGTTCTTCCCTCGGCTTGGACGTGCAAGGGGTAATCTTAAAGCAGCAAGAGGAAAATATTAGTCAACACCTCTCAAGCTGGGATCCATTAACTCTACTTCTTGGGTTTTTCGATTGAAATCTTGCGTTTTGATGGCAATTGGTGCTTCAGATAAAGGACTTCTTCTTGGAGACAAGGCTTCTAATATCCTATCCTGACTTCCATTTCCTGCAGCCTTTCTCAAAGGCATCAATGGGTTGTCAGCACACACCAAAAACCTTTAAAATCTTATTTCCTGGTCCTTTACGGTAAACTACAAGTGTCTGTTTAGACGAAACACACCCAAAATAAAGTAAGTTCAGGGAATGGGCATCAGGAAATTACCGCATTTATCGGGGTATAGCGCGCTCCCTCGTATAGCGCGCACCCCTAAAGTTGCCCCGAATTCCTGTGGAAAAAAGTTTTTTTTTACTTACAGTTTGGTGTCTTGCGCGGCGTCCATTGGCGGCCTCGTCGGGTCCGGGGTCTGTCTGCGGCTTTGGGTGTCCTCTTCGTCGGGTCGGCCTCCTTCTGCGGCGTCCTCCCCGCTCGTTTCCCGCGCCGAGTTTAAATACTGCGCCGACATATACAGAGTGCAGTACACTCGTGTATTGTCGGCAATGCTCGGCTACTCTCGCGCTGACGTCAGCGCGGGAGGAGCCGAGACTGCCCGACAATACACGAGTCTACTGCGCTCGGTATATGTCGGCGCAGTATTCAAACTCGGCGCGGGAAAGCGGGTATTGGCGTATACCGCGCACCCACGATTTTGCCCTGATTTTCAGGGCAAAAAAGTGCGCGGTATACGCCGATAAATATGGTAAATAAACAGGCCTCGTACACACGACCGAACATGTCTGCTGAAACTGGTCCGCGGTCCAGTTTCCGCGGACATGTCCGACCGTGTGTAGGGCCTACCGGACCGGATTCCTGGGTTTCCAGCAGACAAAAGTTTCTTAGCATGCTAAGAAACTTGTCCGCTGGAACCATGTCCGTCGGACATGTCCGATGGTCAGTATGACTCATCGGACATGTCCGCTGGTAATGACGTATAACCAGCGTCCCGAAATCCCGCGCATGCGTCTAATTGATTCGACGCATTCGTGGAGGCATTGAACTTCCGCGTCAGAGAACGTCGGTGTCGTATACGTCACCGCGTTCTCTGTCCGTGGGGATTTTGGTCTGATGGTGTGTACACACATCAGACCAAAACATCCCAGCAGACATGTCCGATGAAAACGGTCCGCGGACCCTTTTCATCGGACATGTCTGGCCGTGTGTACAAGAGAACGAGAACTATGGATAAGGTGACCAGATTTTTAAAATGAAATCCGGGGACATATTTTTTCTTTGCTAGTAATGGCAACAATCAGCGACTCTCTGCCAATCGCCGCCCGCCTCACAGCCTCTCAAGTCTTACTCTCCGGGCCCCGGCTACTACTGGATGGGGAGCGGAGGAAGATCACTCCGCCAGGGAAGGCAAGGAGATAGGCAGGTGGCTGGCCAGGATTTGAGCCAAGGCAGAAGAACATGCGAGCGAAGCTGAATGGGCATGCGCCCGAAACTGAAGAAATATTCCCTCCGCTCCGACCAGCACATGATCATCAGAAAGAGGCACAGATAATGGGAAAAATACAACCACCTATGCTAGTAGGCACAGCGGAGCGGGGGTGTGTAATTCTAATTTTTGATTTTAATTCGGCACTGATTGTCTTTGAAATTGCCCCTGCCCCCTTTTAAATCCAATCTGGGGACAAAACCAGGGACAGACTTGGTCCGGGGACAGTGTCCTCAATCAGGGGACTGTCCCCTGAGACTGGGGAAGTCTGGTCACCCTAACTATGGAGCTGACTTTGGTCAACTGTCATGAAGAAGTGAGATTAGAAGAGTGATTTCGGCAAAATCGATTTTGGCGCAATATTAGTGATTATGTCCTTTTGTAATGCAGTTTTCTTACATAAAATAAAAAAATGGACCCCTTTTAAGAAAACCTTCCAATGTTGCTTTGCGAGAATTTGCTGCCTCCCAAAAACTGATCCACACGTGGCATGCCTTGGAAAATTGGCATGTAATGTGCTTCAGCAAATTATGGCAATAATAGTAAGGTGACCAGACGTACCCAGTTTTTCACATTGTTAAAGCCCACACACGACCATTTTTTACGACGTTAAAAACCAAGTGAAAATTTAGAGCATGTTCTAAATTTTTAATGCCCATTTTCTACGTCGTGAAAAATGCTCTGGAGCCCACACACGATAGTTTTTAATGACATAAAAAAAAAACATGTCATTTTTTACATCCCGAAAAAACGGTGGTGTGTACGCGACATGAGAGTAAAACTAAACCGAAATTTTCTGCCAAAATTAACACTGGTCCAAAGGTTTCTGGTCTGCTCACCATCAGCACCATCCTCGCTCACCCATTCATCTTTTGTCCCCATGATTTACACACAGACCCCAAACAGAGTCGTTGTCAGTGCAATGACAGATCAGTCAACAAAACAAGTTCAGTGTAACAAAAGTATGTTTGTAGTTTTTTTGTGTTACTATATTTCATACAATGTGAACGAGCGTGGTAATGCTTAAGTAAACCAGGTGAAAAGCTCAGGTTGTTGATCCTGTGCATCTTTAAACAAGCAGACAAGCAACGCCAAATTAAATACCTTTCAGGATGTGTATTTAAACTTTTGAAGAAGAAACAAACGTCTAAGGAGTAACCTTTTATACACTGGAGCAAAGAGAAAAGTTCAGGAACAAATGGACATGACCGGATTCGGATAGAGCAGGGTAGGGTTAGAGTCAGGGGAGAACGAGTCTGGGAGCCATGGGGGCATTTTCCCCCAGGCCAGTTTTAATAAGGTATGGTGGGCTGGCGGGCCTAAGCTAAGATATTTCACCATTTGGACATTAATCAGACCATGACCCGCAGTCAGTGACAGACACTGGACATATGCAACCTGCCACTACCGCCAAAACTGCTCTCTATTATATGCATACACTACTAAAATAGGGTGACCAGACATCCCCAGTTTCAGGGGACAGTCCCCTGATTGAGGACACTGTCTGATTTAATAGGGGGCAGGGGCAATTTCATTGACAGTCAGTGCAGAATTAAAATAAAAAAATTTGAATTACACACCCCCGCTCCGCCGTGCCTACTAGCTTAGGGGGGTTGTATTTTTCCCATTATCTGTGCCCCTTTCTGATGATCATGTGCTGGTCGGAACGAAGGGAATATTTCTTCAGTTTCAGGTGCATGCCCATTCAGCTTCGCTCACATGTTCTTCTGCCTTGGCTCAAATCCTGGCCAGCCACCTGCCTATCTCCTTGCCTTCCCTGGCGGAGTGATCTTCCTCCGCCCCCTTATCCTGTAGTATCCGGGGCCTGGAGAGTAAGACTTAAGAGACTGTGAGGCGGGCGGCGGCGGGCAGAGAGTCGCTGATTGTTGCCATTACTAGTAATAAAAAAAATATGTCCCTGGATTTCATTTTAAAAATCTGGTCACCTTATACTAAAAGCACCCTCATACGTTCAGAAACAGCAGTCATAAGCCCTGATGATGGGGGAGGGGATGTCTAAACCAGTTATTCCCAACTAGGGTGCTGTGGCACAAGACTCAGTTTGCCCCTGATCGGATATGGATGAGAAGACACTGAATGGAGGGGAATCGGTCCTGGGGGTGCTTAGATGTTATAGGGGCTTTCTGATGTGTTCGGGAGCCTCTGATTCGTTGATGGGTGGACTCTGGTGATGAGGGACGTCTGTGGCGATTGGGAGCTTCTGATGTGCAGGAGGGACCCTGATGTGAAGGAGTACTCTGATGTGACGGGGGGCCTCCCGGCCAATCTGGAATCAGGTAAGACACGTCACCCAATTGGCCGAGAGGAGAAGCGATCCTATTGGCCACCGAGGAGGAGGAAACACAGGGGAAGCCGATGTGAAGCGGAGGAGGAGACACAGGATGAAGCCACGGCCTGCCGCCTGGAAGAAATGCCTAGATGGGGTAAGTGCGGGTCTGGTGGTGACCAACCTACCGACCGGGGTAGGGCGTTGTCTCTGACCCGACTTAGGGGGGCGGGTAAATTGTTTGCCTCCCCCCCAAAAAATATACCACCAGCTGCTTCTGGATTAGAGGAACAGAATGTAGAGAAGAGGAGAAAAAGGGGGGGGGGATATGATCAACATGTACAAATATATAAGGGGTCCATATAGTGAACTTGGTTTCTTCACAGTAAAAGTGTAAATGTAGAACAGACTCCCTCCAGAGGTGGTTCTGGCCAGCTCAGTAGATTGCTTTAAGAAAGGCCTGGATTCTTTCCTAAATGTACATAATATAACTGGGTACTGAGATTTATAGGTAAAGTTGATCCAGGGAACATCTGATTTCCTCTCGGGGGATCAGGAGGGAATTGTTTCCCCTGCTGTAGCAAATTGGATCATGCTCTGCTCTGCTGTTTTGTTTTTGTTTTTGCCTTCCTCTGGAACAACTGTAGGTATAGAATTGTAGGAATGCATGATTTTTTTTTTTTTCTCTTTTAGGTTGAACTAGATGGACTTGTGTCTTTATTTGACCTGACTGACTACGTAACTCCCTCCAGAAACCTTATGCTCCCCCCCCCCCCTTCCCAGTGACACCCAGTTCCATCCAGCGCAGCTCTTCCAGCATTTCAATGCATATTTTGTATTTTTATACTTTTATTGTGTAAGTTTAAACTTTTTGATGGAGCATAGAAGGTTTTGGAAAAATGTATCAAGCCCTGGTCTCAAAAAGGTTAAGAAGAACCACTGGCATAGAGAAGCACAGAGACCCGGCGATGTTATCACTGGCTCCAAAATTAAGAATATAATAAGAATGTAAAGGCACAATTTAAGAAGATTGAACTTCAACTTTATAGAAAGAGATTAGTCCAGTATATGCAACTTTCTTTTTTCCATAAGTTTTAGTGCTGCCTTAGAGGTTTTCAGAAGATGGTCCACACATTCCATAGACTGGGTGGGTAATGAAAACCTGGAGCAGCTGTTCCCTTGTGTGGTCACGTGTAGACACCTTCCATGAGTGAGGATAACACTAACAATAGGACAGGCTGTCAGGACCGGGTGTCAGTCTTCGAGGAATGTGACAGAAAGCTAGTGACCCACACCATGTTGTCTTTGGCTGGTATGGGGGGGGGGGGGCTGTCAGGGATAATGGAATGGAGCGAGCAGTGCAGACTGTAGGATTCGGCTTGATTTAGACCTACAGCAGCATCAACCTGGGAGAGGTACACGGGGTGGGTCATGTGTTGACATTCGGACATGTGGGTCCCTTATTGCATTAAGCTACGTGTTTGACGTTTAAACTTTTCAAAACAGTTTTATTAGAAGTCCAACTCTCCACATTTTTAAAACTGTATTTAATTTGTTCACACTAGGAATGAGCGAAGTTTCGAGTATTAATTTTCCAAAAAGTATGGTAAAACTCAAGAGATTTCATAGAAATTCTCTATTAACCACTTGCCAACCGCTGCACGCCAATATACGTCAGGAAAATGGCAGCGGTAAGAAAATGGGCGTACCTGTATGTCCATTTTAACCGCTTCAGCCCCGGACCATTTTGGTGGTGTCACGTACCTGGTGATGGGAGCCCGATGTGCAGGGAGCGGCCTCTCGTAAGCCTCCGACTCAGGAGCCCCTGATAGAGTGGGCAGGGGATCAAGTGTACAGAGGGGCACAAGTGCCTGGTAGTAAGCTGAGTAGTTTGCTGGAAGCAGAAGCAGGATGAAGCACTGAGGTCCTGGCAGGAAGCTGGCAGCAGGCTGGAAGCAACGGAGGCACTTGTGAAGCAGGAAGCAACAGGTCAGGCAAGCCGGGTCAACACAGATGAGCAGATCAGAGCCAAAGCAAAGTCCAAAAGGGATAGTCAAGGTTCAGGCCGGGTCGGTATAACAGGCGAGCAAAGACAGAGCTAGGGGTTAAGCAGGTGCGGAGGTCAGACGTAGCCGGGGTCAGAGGCAGGCTGCAAACAAGAGAGGTCAGAGGAAGCCGGGTCAGGTAATCAGGAACAGCAAATACACAGGTGCAGATTATCCAGGGAAACGCTGTAGACAGGACAGCAAGTTGGTGAGGGATCAGGTTGTTTATATAGGGAATCCTTGGCGCCAAACACTGTCAACGTGCGCGCGCATGCGCGCAAGTGCGTTCCAATGCGCGCTCCAACGCGCGCATGCGCGGGCAAGCGCGCACCAATGCGCGCATGCGCGGGCAAGTGCGCACCAATGCGCACGCGCCGGGAACAGATTCTCCTGACAACGGAAGGTCGTCCATGACAGGTGGTCAAATACCAGGCGATTCGGCACTGCGTCGCTTTAACTGACAATTGCGCGGTCGTGCGACATGGCTCCTAAATAAAATTGGCGTCCTTTTTTCCCCACAAATAGAGCTTTCTTTTGGTGGTATTTTATCACTTCTGCGATTTTTATTTTTTGCGCTATAAACAAAAAAAGAGCGACAATTTTGAAAAAAAATCAATATTTTTACATTTTGCTATAATAAATTTCCCCAAAAATTATATAAACATTTTTTTCTTTCCCTCAGTTTAGGCCGATACGTATTCTTCTACATATTTTTGGTAAAAAAATAAATAAAATAAAAATCGCAATAAGCGTTTATTGATTGGTTTGCGCAAAAGTTATAGCGTCTACAAAATAGGGGACTGTTTTATGGCATTTTTCTCAATATTTTTTTTTTTTTACTAGTTATGGCGGCGATCAGCGATTTTTATTTGTGACTGTGACATTACAGCGGACACATCGGACACTTTTGACACCATTGTAATTGTAACAGCGATCAGTGCTATAAAAATGCACTGATTACTGTCAAAATGACACTGGCAGTGAAGGGGTTAACCACTAGGTGGCGCTGCAGGGGTTAAGTATTCCCTAGGAAGTGATTCTTACTGTTAGGGGGCGTGGCTACACGTGACACGTCACTGATGACCGTTCCCGATCACGGGGAACGGTCATCAGTGATAGTGTCACTAGGCAGAATAGGGGAAATGCCTTGTTTACAAAGGCATTCCCCTGTTCTGCCCTTGTCGCACCCAATCGCCGGACTCCTGGGAACATCGATTTCCCACGGCCGCTCTAGCGAGGCTGTCCGCTGGGCAGCAGATTCAAGAGGGACGTGCCTGGACACCAATCTGCCTGCCCGTGCCATTCTGTCAACGTACACAGTCGTGCGGCGGTCGGCAGACGGTTAAGAAGCCGTGCAGCATTCCGATGGAATTCCTATGAAAAAAGTCAGAGGGGCGTACACACGGTCGGAATTTCCGATGGAAAAAGTCTGTCTGACTTTTTCCATTGGAAATTTTCGATCGTGTATACGAGGCTTTGTAGTTTCCTTTAGGCCAGAGGTACTAAATTAAAATTCACGAGGTCTGGTTGGTAAGATTTTCTTTCTGCAGAGGTCCGCATCTCATTTTTCTTGTATGACTCAGGTCTTTCAAGTCACAGCCCCCTTTACATTAGTGTCCTCAGTCACCCTTTTCTCAACCCACTTTCACATCAGAGCCCCCCAACATTACAGCCCTGCTTACATCACAGCCCCCTGTGCATTTACAGACCCTCCCTCACATCACAGTCCCCTTTGCAATCACAACCCACCACATCCCCGGGTCCAGGTCCATGTCCACTTCCACTCTGTGATCCTTAATAGCTGCAGCGATGGGAGGAGAGGAGTCCGCTCAAAGAGAAAAAGGACTTTGTGGGCACAACATGAGACAGAATAAATATAAAAATATAATTCTTTATTACAAAAATATAAGAAAAGGAAATAGACACAAGAATGTAACAAACACCAACACCCTCAGCTGGACAAGGTCAACAGATACCCAAATAACCAGACAAGGAGGCATAAATCCTTTAAAAGCGTCAAAGAACAGTCCATTATGTAAAAAAAATGTATATTGAAAAATGGGGTTCATGAACTTCTTCAAGCTTGTTAGTCAACGAGTTTCGCATCAAATTGCTTCCTCAGGACAAAAATGGGTAGTTGCTGATAAAAGATTTAAAATATATAACAAGAAAACATAAAATGAATATCAATATTCTTAGAATTGACTGTGTAACATAGGCATTCGATAGATTTATTTATATACATATTGGAAGAACTCTTAGCATAAACACCACACATAGGACAACATAACCAACACCATGTATGCTTGCCTGATTGACCCTGAACATCAAGTACTGGGCGACAACACACAAGACGGACAAAAGGAGAGCTAAAACATTCTTTTAACAGGCTAAAAATCCAATCCAATCCACAGGCGTGCATTTATAATTGGTCGACGATAGGTTGAGTCACGCCCTCAGACGAAGTCAGCCAATGACGAAACGCGTCAGGGCGTGACTCCTATCGATTTACCAGAGATACTGTGGAGGCTCCAGGAACAGGAAAGGAAGCACGAGCGGCTTCGCTGTCATGGCGAGTGGAGATACACAGGCACAGTAAAACATACTTTACGCTTGAGATTGTTAACATTGTGGTACGCACATTTTATAAGGGGTACCTATGGGGCTTAATAAACTTTTTTAAATGATATCACACTATATGAGTTTATTTCCATTATATTTGATTGCGGTTTGACCAAGCAAGTTAACCAGCCGGTGGAAAGTGCAATTTCCAGGACAAATGTGGATAAATATTCCAGGCTTCTTTTTTCCTACATTTTGGTGAGTGCATCCCCAAAAGGGGAGTAAAATCCCCCCACGTGGTGATCGCCCCCCCTTGGTGAAAGGAGCACTTTATAAGGATTACTTCTGACATCTGTCCATCTGCACTATCATTGTTTTCCTATATGTGTCATATAGAAGTCTTTCAAGCGGTGGTTTGGAAGTAGCGCTGCTACAGTATCATACTGGACTTTGGGACTATTTTAAGTTTCATTTTTCTTTTTTTACTGTTTGTTTTAAAAATCCAATGGCTATCGGCATTTGCAAGCCCATATAGGGCCTCCAGATTGGCAGAAATCCACACTCTATGGTGACCAGCAGGCTCGGATTGGCCATAGGGCAATCTGGGCACTTGCCCGGTGGGCTGGGGCCACCGGGCCGCAAGTCCTTGTTGTGCCCACTCACCTGGCCTCTCATCAGTGCCGGGGGACAGAAACATGAAGATGGAGGGAGGAGCTAGAGGAAAATCCTCCAACCTCTTCGCGGCCGCACATATAGTTCAGCCGTCTGTGCCGGGGGCGTGACCATGAAGGGGGAGGGGCTAGAGAAGACACCTGCCGCAGTCGCCTTGGAAGCTGGATCAGAGAGAGCATGAGTGCAGCCCCCTGTAACCTGGATAGGAGGAGCAATGGGGGCGGCTGCATATAGAAGAATCATTCTCTTCATCTTCCTCCTGCAGTCTCTGAATGCCTGTGAGAGTGTGAGGAGAAGCGGGCATTCACAGACTGCAGGAGAAAGATGGAGAGAATGATTGTTCTATATGCACCTGCCCCCACTGGTCCTCCTATCCTGCTTATTTCTGCTGCCCCTCCTGTGCTCTCCGCCCCACCCATACTCTTTGCCCCCTCGTGCTCGCCACCTCCCCCCTGGCTCTCAGCCTCCCCCATGCTCTCCGCTGCCCCCTGTGCTGTCCACATCCCCCCATGCTCTCCACTGCCCCCCTGTGCTCTCCACCTCCCCCCTGGCTCTCAGCCTCCCCCATGCTCTCCGCTGCCCCCTGTGCTGTCCACATCCCTCCATGCTCTCCAGTGCCCCCTTGTGCTCTCCACATCCCCCCATGCTCTCCACTGCCCCCCTGGCTCTCAGCCTTCCCCATTTTCTCCGCTGCCTCCCTGCGCTATCAACATCCCCCCATGCTCTCCACTGCCCCCCTGTGCTCTGCACCTCCCCCTGGCTCCCAGCCTCCCCCATGCTCTCCACCTCTTCCCTGGCTCTCAGCCTCCCCTGTACTCTCCACCTCCCCCCACGCTCTCTAATGCTCTTTGTGCTGTCCAAATCCCCCCATGCTCTCCGGTGCCCCCCTGTGCTCTCCACATCCCCCCATGCTCTCCACTGCCCCCCTGCGCTCTCCACCTCCCCTGGCTCTCAGCTTCCCCCATGCTCTCCACTGCCCCCCTGTGCTTTTCTACATCCCCCACATGCTCTCCCCTGCCCCTTGTGCTGTCCACATCCCCCCATGCTCTACACTGCCCCCTGGCTCTCAGCCTTCCCCATTTTCTCCGCTGCCCCCCTGTGCTATCCACATCCCCCCATGCTCTCCACTGCCCCCCTGCGCTCTCCACCTTCCCTTGGCTCTCAGCCTCCCCCATGCTCTCCGCTGCCCCTTGTGCTGTCCACATTCCCCCTATGCTCTCTGGTGCCCCCCATCTTCTCCGGAGCCCCCCTGTGCTCTCCACATAAAAACCATGGAGGTGATCAAATACCACCAAAAGAAAACTCTATTTGTGGGAAGAAAAAAAACGCAAATTTCGTTTGGGTACAACATCGCATGATTGCGCAATTGTCAGTTAAATTGACGCAGTGCCGAATTGTAAAAAGTGCTCTGGTCAGGAAGGGGGTAAAATCTTCTGGGGCTGAAGTGGTTAAAGGATAAGGATATTGTTTAGTGTCAATTTTCACTAAACAGGGAACTTTTTCTTCTTCTATAAATGGAGGGCTCCTTTAAGCAGACTATGGATTTATTCGCCTGAGTCTATACATATTCAGATGTAATGATCCCAGTCCCGGGGTAAGTGAACGTTGATCTTGCCATGTAAATGTTGGAGTGTGTGCTGGAAGAAGAATGGCCTTTCCACAGGTCGCTTCACTCCGGCCGGATGACCAGTCTCTGGGCAGCTGGGACTCTCCTTCTTCCTTCCTTTGTTTCTGATGATTGATGGCTTCTCAGCTTGTAATTACTTTTATCCATTACCAGGTGAAACCCTCCAGAAAGCTGCCAAGTGGCGTATCTTTGTCACCCTTTTACAAGAAGAATCCAAGTTATTCACAAAGCCAGCTCCCTGCAACAACCCCCAGCAAGTCATTCTCTGGGCCAATCGGCTGCCTGGACACCGATAAAACACGGGCTTGAAGAGTGACGGCAGAAAAAAGACAAAGTGGGCCATCACTTTTTTTTATTAATTAATTTGTTTTTTTATTTAACTTTTTTGTTTGTTTGGGTATAGATCTTTCATTGCAAGATGCAAAACTCGGTATTATAGATTAAAAGCTCAAAATTTAAAGCGGTATTAAACCCAAAACTAAAAATGTTATATATTGCAGCTTACCAATCATTAGACGTGGTGGCTGCATTCATTTTCTTTTCTTCGTCTTTTTCACCTGGTGATCCAGTCAGTAACACACCTCCTCCGTCTCCTGTATTAGTGAGACACAACCCTGGAGGAAGGACTTTATAACCACGGGCAGACCAAATTATCATTAGCACCACATCCCTTAGTTCAGGGGTCTCCAAACTTTCTGAAAAAAAGGGCCAGTTTACGGTCCTTCAGACTTTAGGGGGGCCAGACTAGGGCTATTGGGAGTAAAAAATGTCCAGTGGGAGTAAATAATACTATCTTTGGTGACAGTGGGACGACTAGTGCCCCATCATTGGTGTTGATGGTTTCAGTTGGAGGAATAGTGCCCCATTGGTGTCAGCAACAAGAATTACGCACCATTTAAACTGGATGGAATAATGCCCCAAGGGCCGCATTAAGGCGAGCAAAGGGCCACATCCGGCCCCAGGGCCGCATTTTGGAGACCCCTGCCTTAGTTGGATAGATAAGGAGGAATTAATTGGGACTTTTAAGGTGCAGAATGAGATACAATAATATCAAATATGATATATAAAAAAATATATATATATTTAAACAAAATATAAAAAAAAAAAAAAAAGGTAACAAATTGGCATGTACGTATCAATACAGTTTTATGGATACAGCACTGTAGAATGGAGTTCTATGTAATATGTATATATTCTCTCTCAATAGAAGTCTTGTACCTCCAATTGGACAGCATCCCCTGAAGAAGCCAGACATATGGGTGAAACATGTTGGGAACTCGATTGTACAGTGCTGTATCCAGAAAACTGTATTGACACGTACTTGCCAATAGTTACCTTTTTTATTTCTTTTTTATTTCTTTATTAAAAAAAATTCAACATTACAAACAAATAAATAAATACATATTATACAAACATATATACATTGGGCCAGATTCTTAGAAGAGTTACGACGGTGTATCTCAGGAAACACCGTCGTATCTCTGTTTCTGAGCCCGGGTATCGATGCGTTTGATTCTTAGAATCATTTTCGCATAGATACGCCGTAGATCCGACAGGTGCAAGTCACTTACACTGCCGGATCTTAAAAGTAATTCTCCGCCGGCCGCTAGGTGGCGTTTACGTTCAGGTCTCATTTGTTTATGCAAATGAGCCTGATACGCCGATTCCCGAACAAATTAGCGTCGCGGTCGTTTGCGTAAGCGTAAGGTTACCCCTGCTATATGAGGGGTAACCTTACGCCAGACCGCCGTATGCCATGTTAAGTATGGCATCGGGTCCGCGTCGTCTTTTCCCGTCGGGTACGCCGTTTTCCTAAGTCGTTCTTGAATACGACTTTACGTCAATGACGCACGCGTCGGCGTCATTGACGCTTTCCGTCGAGAACTGGAGCATGCGCACTGGGCTATTTTAAGCCCGGCGCATGCGCAGTTCGATCAGCACGGGGGCGTGCTTAATTTAAATACAAGCCGCCCCCTTTGAATTACGCGGGGATACGCCGGGCCATTTACACTACGCCGCCGCAAACTACGGAGCAAGTGCTTGAGGAATACGGCACTTGCTCCAGTAAGTTGCGGCGGCGTAGTGTAAATGGCTTACGCTACGCCGCCGCACAATCTTAGAGAATCTGGCCCATAGTCTCAATATAACTCCTATTATAAAATCTGACTGGTGTCTATACTAATTATAAGCAGGGCTTTTTTTCAGATGGAACTTGGTGGAACTCAGTCCAGTTTCTGTGTTTACAAGCGGCAGCTCTGCACTCTGTGTGTAACACCCCTGAACTCTGCACTATGTATGTAATTCAATTCTGGTATTTAATGCCCCTTTAAGACCCTCCTACTATTCGTGAAATTTGACTGACCACACCCATTATTTGATGTGATTTGGAGGGTGCGTGTAGGGAGAGGGTTTTTGGGGGGATCGTAGTTGAGTTCCAGCACCTATTGTTTGAGAAAAAAAGCCCTGATAAGTTATAGTTACATTTCCCCTTATCTCGAACACTTCCTCCCCAGGCCTATACCCTCCGTCTTCCCTCTCTAGCTTAAACAAACTATCAAGAGTTAACAAGCTAGAGAGAAATAGGGGCAAGAAAGGGGGCAAGAAAATAGGATATTATGGGAAGAAGGAGCTGGATGACGGAATACCAAAGAAGAAAGCCAAAAAAAAAACCCATAAAAAATTGAGGGAAATCATATTACCCCTTAGATAAATTCCTATAAAGTGAGCTCTAAATTATAAGAGAGAAAAAAAGAAAAAAGAAAAAAAAAATCCTCAATACCATTGTCTAAGTGTGAGGATAGGGAGAGAGAGAGAAGAAAGAGAGAGAGAAAAAAAATATATAATAAGTGAAAAAGGTAGAGGGAAATCATATTACCCCCTAAATAAATTCCTATAAAGTGAGCTCTTGATTATAAAAAAATAGAGAAGAAAGGAAAAGAAAAAAAAAAATACTAATAATAATAATAATAATAATAATAATAATAATATTAATATTTTCCCTTTTCTTTCTTTTATTTCCCTTTCGGGATAAATGTGTAATACTTTAGGAAGGCTTTCCTGCCCAGGCCTAGATATACCCATAAATATAAACTTCTTAATACCAGTGCCTAAATGTGAAAAAAATTAAAGATAATGATGATAAAAAAAAAGAAGGAGGGAAAAGTATATATTTCTTGGGGAGGCTTTCCCTCTCAACCATATATATGTGTAAAGATTCTCAATATAAGTGCCATGTTAAGAAGAAATATAAGAAGATAGGAAACTTCTTAGAGGGATTTTTTCCCCTCTATCGAGTGACCTCTGTAATGTGTTATAATAATAATAAGAAGAAAAAATTATATATTCCCTTTTTTCTCCCTTTCGGGATACATGTGTAATACTTTAGGAAGGTTTTCTGACCCAGGCCTATATATACCCATAAATATAAAAAAAAATTACCAAAAAAAAAAATTACCTTTTTAACAATTTTTTATTTATATATATATATATTTGATATTATTGTATCTCATTCTGCACCTTAAAAGTCCCAATTAATTCCTCCTTATCCATCTAACTAAGGGATGTGGTGCTAATGATAAGTTGGTCTGCCCGTGGTTATAGATAGATAAGGAGGAATTAATTAAAACACTGCCGAGAATCTCACGACGAGAAAATAGAGAACAGAACAGGTTCTCTATTTTTCTCGTCGAGATTCTGGGCAGTTTTCTTGACGAGAAACCTCAAAGCCTCGTACACACGCTCATTATACTTGGCAAGAAAGGTCTTCAAGCAGCTTTCTTGCCAAGAAAACCGTGCGTGTGTACGAGGCTTGAATCTGTACAAAATAATAGCAATATGGTAATAAACATATGTATTATATATATGGATTACATATGTATTCCTGCACCTATTCTCAGAGAATAGGTGCAGGAACTCCCTGCAGGAACGACGTCCATACTTAACATTGGCTACGCCTCATATAGCAGGAGTAACGTTACGCCGGAAAAAGCCTTACGCAAACGACGTAAAAAAATCAGACGGGCGCACGTACGTTTCTGAATTGCCGTATCCAGCACATTTGCATATTCTACGCTGAAATCGATGGCAGCGCCACCTACCGGCCCGTGTAAATATGCACCCTAAGATACGACGGCGTAAGAGACTTACGCCAGTCGGATCTTAGCCTAATTTTGGCGTATCTTGCTTTCTGAATACAGAAAGAAGATACGCCGGCGCAGATTTGAATTTACGCGGCGCATCAATAGATACGCCGGCGTAAATTCTTTCTGAATCTAGCCCGAGGTTTTTAGTGATTGGGTTTACATCTTTTATACTTCTCCAGCATCCACCAAAATCATTTTTGGCTGCACTGCCCCTTTATAAGCTCGTCTTGCTGGGCCAAGCCCAATATGGACGGCCTCCTGCGGCACACATGTGGAGCGCGCTGTAAAGATGAAGCGGCTCCGGTTTTTCTACAGAGGGTTCTCTCCAGTGCGTGTCCACCATTGATTCTTGTGCGGCTCGCTTGTTGTTGACCTGCACTTGTGATTACCTTCTCTCTTCCTCTTCCTCCGCACTTGATGGGACACAGACCATCCTGGTGACCTGGCGGATCACTTTTCCAAAACGACTCTTGTGATGTCTCCTTCCACATCTGGAGAATGGCAGTCCCGTCTTCCAGTTACCAGGGAAATAAAATAATATTTATCCGCAAGGCTGAAGTGCACATTCACGCCGCCTTCGCTCTCATCGGACGCCGGCTTTATTTAACTTGCCACACGTTGTTACCTTACCGATTTCCAGCTCAGATTTGTCTTCATTTTATCGCATGACAGACCATGAAAGTGTTTGTTTTTTCACATAAGATAATCTTATAGATTTAATTGGACGGGAGGAATCCAGATTTTTTTTTAAGCCTCTAAAATGTTATTCAAAATAAACCTTTCTAGCCAAAAATGTTCTAAATAAATTGTAAGGCAGCTGCGAGCTTTGGGAAGGTGCTAGGCCCCTCCTGTTTGCGGATCGGGGTCAAGAAAATTGAGCAGTTTTTATTTACCGTATATACCGTATGTATCGGGGTATTGCGCGCTCCGACGTATAGCGCGCACCCCTAAAGTGGACCCGCATTCCTGTGGAAAAAATATTTTTGTACTTACAGTTTTGGTGTCTTGTGCGGCGTCCATCGGCGGCCTCATCGGGTCCGGCGTCCGTCTGCGGCTTCGGGTGTCCTCTTCGTCGGGTCCGGCGTCCTTCTGCGGCGTCCTCCCCACTCGTTTCCCGCTTTCCCGCGCCGAGTTTGAATACTGCGCCGGCATATACCGAGCACAGTACACTCGTGTATAGTCAGGCAGGCTCGGCTACTCTCGCGCTCACGTCCTGTACGTCCAAGACGTGAGCGCGAGAGGAGCCGAGACTGCCCGACTATACACGAGTGTACTGCGCTCGGTATATGCCGGCGCAGTATTCAAACTCGGCGCGGGAAAGCGGGTATCGGCGTATATCACGCACCCACGATTTTGCCCTGATTTTCAGGGCAAAAAAGTGCGCGGTATACGCCGATAAATACGGTACTCGAGTATAAGCCGACCCGAATATAAGCCGAGGCACCTAATTTTACCACAAAAAAATGGGAAAATTTATTGACTCGAGTATAAGCCTAGGGTGTCCATCTGCATGTCTCACTGTGCCTCACTTTGCCTC
This sequence comes from Rana temporaria, assembly GCF_905171775.1. Lineage (NCBI taxonomy): Eukaryota > Metazoa > Chordata > Amphibia > Anura > Ranidae > Rana > Rana temporaria. Next base: position 189,792,832 of record NC_053495.1, on the reverse strand, counting down.
ACTGTGTCCATGTGCATGCCTCACTTTGCCCATACCTCACTGTGACCATGTCCATGCCTTACTGTGCCCATGACCAGAGGCGGCTCTCTAATTAGGTAAATTAGGCGGTCGCCTTAGGCCTCGCACACACAGGGGCCTCACGGCCACCTAGTTTGCCTTAGTACAGAGTCGCCTAGCAGCAGAGATCCCCGCCATCAGCACAGCGCAGAATCACTGGGGGATCGGAGCTCACTAAGATCACAGCCAGAGAGAGAAGCTCCGCTCATCAGAGCCAACGGTGACCCTTCCCCCCCTCCCCCTGCTGCCCGCACAGCCAGACAGAGGAGAGAGCTGCTTCTACTCCTCCCCCTCCCGTCCTCTCCTCCTGTGTCTGCCCTGCCCACTCTCCCCAACAGACAGTGTTCTGCTGCCTAAGAGAAGTGGATGTGTGGGCGGGAAGATTCAAACTTAAGCCCAGTAAATGGAAAAGAAAGATGGAGCCTGATCCATCCAACAATCCATCCAGTCCCTCCTGCTTCCAAGTGAGTACACTGATGTAGGGGTGCCCTTCCTTCCCTTCTTTCTCTTTCTCCCTTCATCTTTCTTTCTTTTTTCCTTTCTCCCTCATGGACGTGAGTGGGGCCTCATGTCTAGGTTTTGCCTAAGGCCTCGCAAAGCCTAGAGCCACCACTGCCCATGCCTTACTGTGTCCATGACTAGACTGACGTTTAACATGGGAGGCTATGGAAGGGGTGCCCAGTTTTGAAAAATCGGTGCTCCCCAGCTGTAGGTCCCCCAGACAACAAACTTTGCACACTTGTAGAGGATAGATGGGGCTACGTGTGTGCCAAGTTTGGGGTCCAGTGGACCTACGGCCGATCTGTACCGGGTCCCCAAAGTCCGGGATATCAGGTGACTCGAGTATGAGTCGAGGGGGCATTTTCAGCAAAAAAAAAAATGTGGTGAAAAAAACTCGGCTTATACTCGAGTATATAAGGTACATAAAATTCTGGTGTTAAAAAAAAAGGGTGCCAATTGTGGCATCGGAGGAGGGGGGAGGAATTTGATGAGCGGAAGTTCCACTTTTGGGTGGAACTCTGTGTAGCGCCTATGTACTTTACAGTACTGGTGCTAGTGAAATTTAAGGGCAGATCAGAGTGTAGTTAAACTCTGATACAGATTGTTAGTAGCAAATTGCGGTCTCTGTCTCAGTTTGGCTGTGCTGTGAGTCCATTCTGGGGTGTACTGGGGTGTTCTTCCAACCCCAGTACTGCAGGTGGCAGCAGTGGAGTCAAGGTTTGGGTGCTCTTCCCAGCAGCCAATCACGAGGGTTTGTCCTCGCTGTGCATGCTGGGAGGGGTATTTATGGGACAGACGCCATTGGTTCTGGGTCTTTTTCGTCCATTGTGGCACCCACCTTTCATTACGCCTGAATTTGCTATTCTCCTATCTTCTTCAACTTTACTTAAATACTCCCAGATCAGACACTTTTGACCCATTTTTGGGACATTTGACAATTATACAGCAATCAGTGCTATAAAAATGCACTGATTACTGTGTAAATGTCACTGGCAGGGAAGGGGTTAACACTAGGGGGCGATCAAGGGGTTAACTGTGATCCCTAGTGTGTGTTCTAATTGTAGGGGATGGGACTGACTATAGGAGATGACAGATCGTGGTTCCCAGCTGGTAGGAACTCACAATCTCTCTCTCCTCTCCTCACAGAACTGAGAGTGGGCAAGCGCCTGCTATCCCGCTTAAAGGATCCGGCGTACAGCTACGACGGCTCACAGGATCGTGCCGACCTGCCGCAGTATAATGATGGCGGCTGGTCGGCAAGTGGTTAAACAGACAGTCAGCAGTTACACCCAAGCACAAAAAATCCCCCCCAAAAACGAATGCCCCCCATCTCCACATATACGCACGTATGAATGTAAACTCATGCGCCAGGGGTGCCTACGCATGAAATTGACGATTGCGATACACATATACATAATCGATGGGCACGCTGGAATGAGAGCAATAATTCTAGCACCAGACCTCCTCTGTAACAATAAACTGATGACCCAAAGTGTCGATTATGGAAAATATAGGGTACAAAAGTTTGTTGCCATTTAACGGGCACACCTAATGCCAATGCGGCTACCAGCAGGGGTCCTGTGCGTCCTCATTCACCGTTTCAGATCCGATTTCAGACAGAATTTTTGGCTGAATTCGGACCTAAAATGGACCAAAAGACGCACAGGGCTCCTGTGCAAATTAGCATTGGAGCCGCATCGGAGATATGTGAACCGGCTCCATAGAGAGCCATTCACATTCTCCTGCTATTGCGAATTGGATGCAGGAATCCCACATCCAATTCGCAATAGTGTGAACCCGGCCTTAAGATTTGCCATGTTGGGTATCCATTTACTCAATTCAACCTCATCTTTATATTTTACCTTTGCAGTAATATCATGTGACATAAAAAAAAATTGAACTATTACTATTTTATTCTCTAGGGCAGGGGCCTCCAAACTTTTCAAACAAAGGGGCCAGTTTATTGTCCTTCAGAATTTAGGAAGGCCAGATTCTGGCCAGTGGGCCCAGAAATTGTCCCGGACCCAGCATGAGAATAAATATGGCCTTAGGGTTGGTGGTCAGTAGTGCCCCTATCAGTAGGAGGAATAGTAGTGCATCATTGGTATAAGTGGAAGAAACAGTGCTCCCTTGTTGGTGTCAGTAGGAGAAAGAGTGCCCCAAGGTCCAGATAAAGGCTAGCAAAGGGCCACATCTGGCCCTCGGGCCACAGTTTTGAGACCCCTGCTTTCGAAAAAAATATAGGGGCAGATCCTCAAAGAAATTACGCCGGCGTATCTCTTGATACGCCGCGTAATTTCAAATTTTGCGCGTCGTATCTTTGTTTTGGTATCCACCAAACAAGATACGACGGCATCTGTGTTAGATCCGACAGGCGTACGCCTTAGTACGCCGTCGGATCTAAGATGCAATTTTCCGGCGGCCGCTGGGTGGCGTTCACGTCGTAATCCGGGACGAGTATGCAAATTAGCCATTTCCGAGGATCCACGAGCGTACGAGCGGCCGTCGCATTCTTTTACGTTTTTTCCGGTCGGCTTTTTCCGGCGTATAGTTAAAGCTGCTATCTGGTGGCGTACTCAATGTTAAGTATGGCCGTCGTTCCCGCGTCCAATTTTGAAAATTTTACGTTGTTTGCGTAAGTCGTCCGTGAATGGGGCTGGACGCCATTTACGTTCACGTCAAAACCAATGACGTCCTTGCGACATCATTTAGCGCAATGCACGTCGGGAAATTTTAGGGACGGCGCATGCACAGTTCATTCGGCGCGGGGACGCGCTTCATTTAAATGAAACACGCCCCCTACCCGCCGCATTTGAATTCCGCTCCCTTACGCCGCGAGAGATAAACTACACCGCCGTAACTTACGGCGCAAATTCGTTGTGGATTTAAAACAAAGCCAAGTAAGTTACGGCGGCGTAGCTTATCTTAGATACGCTGCGCCGGTGCAGATCTTTGTGGATCTGCCCCAGTATGTTTGAGGGGGGGGGGGGGTGTAATCTGCAGGCCTAAAATGATTTTTCAAGATTTTTTTACGGGCTCACACATATTTAAGGTTTGCCATGTTGGGTATCTATTTACTTGGTGCAATATTGGTGTATATTTTACTAAAGAAATTGGGTTATTAATTGACTTTGTGTGCCCTAAAATGTAATGTTGGGGGGGGGGGGGGTGTTGTAATCTTCAGGCCTAAAATTCTTTTAAGCATGTGTGCAAACAAAAAACTTCTTTGGTAGTGAAAGGGTAAAGCATATGTTGAACATCCCTATAATGGGACAGAAGAATCCGGAAGAACTCAAGGCAAATTGCCTTGTCTAAACGTTGAGTTGAGATTGCGTTGAGCTAGGCTGCCCAACAAGGGTTCAACAAAGGTGCTTGAAGATTGCTGTAAAGCTTTGTAAATGCTTGTTGTACACACCGGAGACCGTGACTTCTAGGCCATGACTTCCACCCATGATGATGACTCTCCATTCAAGTTCCCGGCAAACGCCACTTCCAACATCCAAGGTCTGCAGGTAATTGTCTCCTGCCTGGGAGTAGAGCGAGGTCAGACCTTCACCCCTGAGGTCAACATGTTTCCGACTAGACAGCCGGGAGCGATTATCAGGACAGGTTGTGTGTAATGAGAGGCTGGAGAGTCGCCCACCAGACACAACACTAAACAACAGCAGCACCTGAAGCCCCCCATACACCAACTGTACACAGAGAGACCCTCAGGAGACCCTCCAATACACCTGTATCTGGACAAGTTTATTTATTGTGTCTTTATTAGAACAGAGTCTCATGGAAACCATCACCCAATCCTATACACTGCAGCAAAAATGGGGGTACCACTCGAAAAATTTTCAACGGGAATTGTGTGATGACAGGCTGTTGACAGGAAAATCCGACCGTTTGTACGCTCCATCGGACAATTGCTGACGGATTTTCCACCAACAAATGTGGGATAGCCATGCTTTAAGATTTTCCGACAACAATTGTGTGTACTTCGGAAAAAACTCCAAAGTACAAACACGCATGCTCTGAAGCAATGCTCACCATAACACAACATTAGCAGAAGTTGCCCAAGGGTGGCGCTAAAAAGCTAAAAAATAAATAAAACACGAAGTTTTGCGTGTGTTGGCTGACAATTCTTTGCCGTTTGTCTGCAAGACAAATTTCTGGCCAACGCCCTTCGGACAAAAGTCCTACGCTTTGTCTGTGGAAAATCCGATCGTGTGTACGAGGCTTGAACACAAAAAAAGTTTGACCTTAAAGCGGAGGTTCACCCTAAAAACAATTTTCCAACATTACATTGTGCTCACTCTCGACATTGACTGTACGCTGATGTTTTTTTTTTTTTTTTTTTTACATACCGCTGTATCGCTATTTTCCCCGCCGGCTTCCGGGTAGTGGCTCCCGCATGAGTGGGCGTTCCTATGCACAGGCTAAGTGATTGACGTGATGACAAAAGCTTCCCCCCGGCGCATAAGGTGTGTCACGAGTTGCCGAACGTCGGTGCGCAGGCACCGTATAGAGCCGACTCGCAGTTCGGCTTCTTTCGGCAACTCGTGACGCGCCTTATGCGCCAGGGGGAAGCTTTTGTCATCACGTCAATCACTTAGTCTGTGCATAACGTAGGAACGCCCACTCCCGAGGGAGCCACTACCCGGAAGCCAGCGGGGAAAATAGCGATACAACGGTATGTACGGCGAAAAAAAAAGAAAAAACATCAGCGTACTGTCAATGTCGAGAGTGAGCACAATGTAATGTTAGAAAACTGTTTTTAGAGTGAACCTCCGCTTTAATTTATACTTTTTTATATATTTGTTTTGGACACAGTAGGGAAGAATTAGAACGCCGTCAACTTTTTATTGCCGTCTATGACCATACAAGGTAGATTCACCCTTTCAGTGTCATAGTGACCATTGTCATTAAAGTTTTATGACCCCCCCCCCCCCAAATTTCCCATAAAGTGGAAATTTCTCTATTCCAATTTCATATAAATAGCTTAATTTATTAATCCATAAATTCAAGTCTTTTACTGTTACAATTTAACAATATAAGACCCATTTCCTATCATTTAAAAATGTTCAGCCATTTTTTATTTATATGGATTAAATATAACAATAAAAGATTTGTATTTATGGATTCAATTATGGGCCATTTTAGGTTGTATTTTACTCCCTGTCTAGGATAGATTGTTACATTTGTATTACGAGTATACAGTGTTCCAAGTGTTGTGTAGAAATCCAAAATGTTAAAGTTGTCACAAGAACGGGAGGTGAGGGTCAAACTGCTAATGGGGACACCTGTCTCGGAATTCCCCTTACTTTGTACAGATTTTCTGTTGCATCTATGGGAGAGGAAGTGAGGGCGAATTTCCCCAGAAATACACTGGCAGGGGTTTTAAACCCCTTCCCTACTGTATCGGAAATATAAAAAATAAAAATTATATATATATATATATAAATAAAAAGGGTATTTATCTGCTCAAAGAATTCTCAACAATGACCGAAACAGATATGTTTAAAATGCTAAACATTTTAAACATTTTTTAATTTTAGGAAATTAATGTTTGTAACAAAATGGGTGGATTAAAGCGGGGGTTCACCCTGTTAAAAAAAAAAAAAGTTTTTTTTTATTAGACCATTAAATTCGGCATCGTAGCGCGAGCTACGGTATGCCGGTCTTACATTTTTTATGCCCGTACTCACTGTGCTATCGATGATTGAAGAATCCGGGGAATGGGCGTTCCTATGGTGAGAGAAGGTGATTGACGGCCGGCCCTGGCACGTCACGCTTCTCCGGAAATAGCCGAAATAGGCTTGGCTATTCACGGCGCCTGCGCATAGCCTGTGCACAGGCGTCGTGAATAGCCGAGACCTACTCCGGCTGTCTTCGGGGAGCGTGACGTGCCAGAGCCGGCCGTCAATCATCCTCCCTCTCCATAGGCACGCCCATTCCCCGCGGGAGTCGGATTCTTCAATCATCGATACCACAGTGAGTACGGGGATTAAAAATTTAAGACCGGCATACCGTAGCTCGCGCTACGATGCCGAATGTAATGGTCTAATGATGGAAAGGAGGGTGAACTACCGCTTTAAGCTATCGTTCAGAATAGAACGATAGTAATGATAATAGCTGAAAACACACTACAATGGGACTATTTTTAAAGCAGTGAATGTGACTTTCACCCCAATCACCCCGTGCAATGCAGATTTACACTGGTGAATGCCCCTACCCCTGTGGCAGCTGAGGCTACAGAGAAAGGGACTGGGGAATCTCTGTCCTCAGTCCCTTTCTCTGCCATTTCACTAAAGCCGGGGCGCCAAAAAAATAATATATATGTGTGTGTGTGTGTGTGTGTGTGTGTGTGTGTGTATATATATATATACACACACACACACACACATACTTACATACATACACACACACACACACACACATAATAATAATAATAAAAAAATTATATATATATATATATATCTTTTTTATTATGTTTTTATATATATATATATATATATATATATATATATATATATATATATATATATATATATATATATATTTTTATTTTTTAATTTAGAAAAAAAACATAATAAAAAATTTAATTGTAAGACATAACAACAAAATTAAATAATAAAAATAAAAAACTACTGACACCAATCTTATCCCTACTGCACACGTGTGTTTGAGTTTTGGGGTGCACACCCTAATGCAATAGGTTGCGCACACCTATGGTAACACATGTAACATTTTAACCGCCTCCCACCCGGCCAATGTACATAAACAGCCAGGTGGGAGCTTCCCCGACTGTACAGTCTAATTTTCTCATACTCATTCACATGGGTCTGGGGGCCCTCTTGTTAAATGGAGCTTTCAGATTCTGATAAGCCCCCGGCCTGCAAACCCCCCAACCACTGGCCAGGTTTGTGGGGAAGAGGCCCTTGTCCCCATCAACATGCACTCCTCCCCCCACATTGAGTGTACGTGCCCTGGTATGGTTTGGGGGGGGAGCGGGTGCCCAACTGTCCCCCCTTCCTTCCTTTTCTGGCCTGCATGCTCGGATAAGGGTCTGGTATGGATTGGGGGGGGGGGGGCACTCCCTGCCATTTTACTTTATTTTTCATTGCTCGTTTCCTTTTTTTACGTTCAGATGAGTCATCGGTTGTTAAGGACTAGGCGGCTGGCTTCCCGGCCTGCTCCTTAATAACCAGCTATTTTTCCACACAGAATTCGAATTGGTCGATCAATTTTTCACTGATCCGAATTCAAATCGTTCTGAGAATTTGGAATTTGTTAGAAAATAAAGGGCCAAATCTTCAAAGGAGATACGCAGGCGGAACTGCTGTTCAGCCTGCGTATCCCTGTGCCTATCTTTGGAAACGATCCTCAAAAGGATTTTTCCAAAGATAGGCAGAAGATTCGACATCTGTAAGACACTTGCACTGTCGGATCTTAGGATGCAGTACCGCATCCGCCGCTGGGGGCATTTCGAGTCGAAATGCCGCTTTGCGTATGCAAATGAGGACTTAGGCAGATCCACAAAGCTTTTTAGCTTTGTGTTTTCTGCGTAAGTTACGTTTTGCATACGTAAAATTAGGGATGCTTTTACAAGGCCTAAACTGTTTAGACCTTGTAAAAACAAACTTTTTTTCGATCGCCGCGTTTTTTTTTTAATTTCGAATTGATTTTCCCGGCGCGTATTTTTTTTTTTCCCGACGCAACTTTATTGTCCCGTCGCGATCCACAAAGCCCGGCGTAAAGTACGTTCGCGCGATGCACGTCGGGAAAAATGACGTCACACGCATGCGCCGAACGTCCGGCGCGGGAGCGCGCCTCATTTGAATAGGAATCGCCCCCTCGAGCAGACGACCGCCTTGCGACGGAGGCACTTAGGTTACACGGCGTGTAATTTCTAGGTAAGTGCTTTGTGGATCGGGCACTTAGGTAGAAATTTAACGCCTGTGTAACTTAACTGCTGAAAGAATTTGGTCCCAAAAGAAACCAAACTAAACTAGTTTTTCTGCTCTGCACATGTCTAACGACTGACTGTGTAGAGCACAAACCAAAATGATCACATTGGTCAAAGCCAAAGTTGTAACTAAGGCACACTCATCCAAAGCCACATCAAAGTCGCAGGGTAAAGTCACAATGGAAATCGCTCCATCTTATGGATTATATAAGAGGGGTAGGTGTTCTGTAGTCCTGCTATACCCAGGCCCGGATTTCCCACAAGGCCACTGAGGCCAGGCCTTGGGGCGGCAGGGCGCCAAGGGGCGGCAGTGGCATGGAGTCCCCCGACGCCCGGAACAAACAGTTAAGGGCGGTAAGTTATGGGGGATTCTGCTCGCTCGTTAACAAGCGATTGCGGCGATGTCGCCGAAATCACTTGTAAAATGTGTGTTCCCGTCCGTCCTCCCCTCTCCCCCGACCCCACATACCTCTTTTTGCTGGCTCTGTCCTCCCCCCCTCCCCCCGGCCACCGAGTGTCTCCTGTCCCTGCTGCCGATGTACACAGAGAGAGGGGAGAGCTGTGCTCTTCCCATCTCAGCTGTGACAGTAGTTCTAGCACAGTGCTAGGACTCCTGTTTTGGAGGTGACAGGGTCAATAAAGAGAACATGTCACCTCCAATTGCTACCACACAGGGAATTGTTTTCTCCTGTGTGATAGCAAAAAAGTTAAGTGAAATTTTTTTTTATAAAAAATAAATAAATAATAATAAATTAATAAAATAAAAATGTAAAGAATAAGAAAAATAAGGGAAATAAGAAAATTATACAAAAATTAAAAAAAGTAAGCGACAAGCTACAAAAAAAAAAAAAAAAAGTGATAAAAATAAAAAATTTGAACTAACCGCGCCGCCCATTCTCCGTTGATTTGGGGGGGGGGGTTTTGGTTGGCGGGGAGGGGGGTGCATTGCGGAACCTGGCCTTGGGGCGGCAGGGAGAGCAAATCCGGCCCTGGCTATACCATGACAACTGTGCTCCTCCAAAGAGATACAGTGCGGTGAGTGAGCATTGTCATCCTTGGATAGGAAGTGTAATACTGGAAGGATCAACAGGTAAAAAAGGGATAAAAAATAAAAGGAATGCGACCGCCATATTTAAGGACCAGTAAGCTGCAATATGTTATCTTTTCATTCTCGGAAATAGATTAGATACATATGAGTCAGGCACCAAGAGACTGATAAATAGATAGACATAAATACATACTGTATATACAAGCCAAAATATACGGGACAGTTAGATAAATGAATACAAAAAAAAAACATATTTGTTATATAAAAATAACAAAACAAAAAAAATGCAGAGTAACACTTCATAGAATAATCTTGTGTTGATAGTAAACCAATTTACACCTCTGGCCATAAATATTGTCTGGAAGACACTACACAGAGTTAACAAGGCTGCATATTCCAAATATTCCTGCCTATTCTACTTCTCTCCCGGAGAGGGTCAAGGCAAGTCACGCTGAGCTCAATAAACAAATTACCAAAACTATATTTCTGCTACAAAGTCAATGAGCCACTAAGCAAAAATATACAAACACTGCTCTCTTCTTGTGTTGTGCATTATAGGGATTTAAGCGGTGACTAATGGTGTATAACCCTTTGTATATTTAAATGTATGGCTTCAGGTAGTAGAATCATTTCAGATTGATGCAGTTTGTCCAGTATAATCCATTTATATATTTTTAGTTTGCAATCTGGGAATTTTACTACTAATGCAGTGAAGTGTGAGCTGTAGGAGTCATCTCATGTTAAAGGGCTGCTACTATATATATATATATATATATATATATATATATATATATATATATATATATATATATATATATATATAAAAATATTTATTTTTTTCTAAACTGATTTCTGCAAAATAAATTAGTTAATGGCACATTTGCAGGTTTAAAATCCTTAGGCAATTAAGATTCAAATATAAGCCAAGAGAGTATATCAGGGACATGGAACATTAAGTTGACGTTCTATATAAAAAAAATAAACGTATAAAAAAGAAAAAAAAAATCTCACCCAACACAGAGTCTCATTTTTACCTGGATGCACAACAAAAATTATTAAAAATATACAAAAATGATATTACACAAATATCAATCTGTGTGAGAAATTATATATATATATATATATATATATATATATATATATATATATATATATATATATATATATATATATATATATATATATATATATATATATATATATATTTTTTTTTTTTTTTTTTTTTTTTAATTATTCATTATTATTATTTTTGTTAAATACAATACATTAATAATATTATTAATATTATTTAAAACTTTATATAAAAAAATCAGAAAACATTATTCAAAGTTTTAAACAATCAGTAGTAATAATATTATTCAAATGCAGAATTATTGGGGCAGATCCACAGAGAGAGTACGCCAGCGTATCTACTGATACGCCGGCGTACTTTCAAATTTCCCGCGTCGTATCTTTAGTTTGAATCCTCAAACCAACATACGACGGCATCTGGGTTTGATCCGACAGGCGTACGTCTTCGTACGCCTTCGGATCGTAGATGCAATACTTCGGCGTCCGCTGGGTGGAGTTTGCGTCGTTTTCCGCGCCGGGTATGCAAATTGGCTATTTCCTACGATCCACGAGCGTACGCGCGGCCGTCGCATTCTCTTACGTCGTCTCTAGTCGGCTTTTTCCGGCGTATAGTTAAAGCTGCTTTTTTGCGGCGTATAGTTAGATTTGCCATGTTAAGTATGGCCGTCATTCCCGCGTCGAAATTTGAATTTTTTTTTTTGCGCAAGTCGTCCGTGAATCGGGATGGACGTAAATCACATCTAAGTTAAAAAAAAAATGACGTTGTTGCGACGTCATTTAGCGCAATGCACGGCGGCAAATTTAGAAACGGAGCATGCGCAGTTCATTCGGCGCGGGGACGCGCTTCATTTAAATGAAACACGCCCCCTAATCGCCGATTTGAATTACGCGCCGTTACGCCGCCAGAGATAGACTACGCCGCCGTAACTTTTGGCGCGCAATCTTTCAGGATTCGAACCAAAGCCGGGAAAGTTACGGCGGCGTATCGTATCTCTGATACGCTGCGCGGGTGCAGATCTCTGTGGATAGTATTTAACTAAAAAAAAAATATGAATAAAATAATTAGTATATACACGCACACAGACATTTTTATTAATGCAATCCACATATCAATCTGCATGCAAACCCTCAAGTGAGGTGTTGTGGCTCATATAGCATCCTTTAGGGCCCACTCACACCTAGGCACATGTGTTGTGCTGCACGTGGTAACACACATGTGTAAGTGTAGATAGGTCCCCGTAGTTTCCCTGCAGCTAATAAATGTGAACCAGCAGCAGAAGTAGTAAGGAGATTTCTACTTTTAGGCCTGGTTCACACCTTTGCAGGTTGCAGTTTGCATATTACAGGTACATTTTGCATTTTTCAATGCACATTTGTGATCTATTGAAGTCTATGGAACCAAAAACCAGAAAAGAACTCCCTGGCCCTTTCCATAAAATGCATAGATGTGAACGTGACACATAGGAAACCAATTGAGTGTAATGTGTTTCTGCAAAACTAAAAACACACAAAAATAAAAAATGCATAGGTGTGTACCAGGCTTAAACTTACTTTTAATGCAGTAAAACACAAAGCTAAACAAGTGTAAATAGGCACTTAGGGCCCATTGTCATCTATGTGTTCTAAGGCACCTTGGCGCATGTACACAGGTGCCATTGGTATAAATCAATGATATGCAATTAGCGGACCTCCAACTGTTGCAAAACTACAAGTCCCATCATGCCTCTGCCTCTGGGTGTCATGCTTGTGGCCAGTGCCGGCCCAAGACATTGTGCTGCCTGGGACCAAGAATGAAATGCTGCCCCTCCCCCCCCCCAAAAAAAAATCATGTCATGGCTCTATACATGTATAAAGAGGACCTGTCATGGCTCTATTCATGTGATAAAGACAAAATTACTTAAGGAAAGCAACCAATGGTCGGACTTTATAGTCAACACAGACAGGAATAGCAAAAAATATATAATTTTATTACAAAGTAGTTACATAAAACAACATACAAGATGTCAGGTATGTATGTTGCCTATAAATGTCCCCTGTGCGTCTATGCGTTTCGCCATGAGGCTTCTTCAGGACAGACAAGAGAGGGAAAATAGTCAAAGTCATCCGAACCACATAGGCATAGATATACCCTGTACACAGGCTGTCTCCCGGGGGCAAACGCTGCCATCTGCCATAATGAGTAATTACATTGTACCGGGGACACGCACGGGGACGGGGCGGTATTAGGATCATAAGAATTTGTGGGTAGAGTAGGAGGGAGCGGCAATGCAGAGGGCTGGAGAGGCGGAGTTCCGATCGGAGCCGAGAGCTAGGGGGAACAGATTCCGACGGGCAACCATTCTCGGCACAACAGGTTCCTCAGAGGGAACCGCGCCTGCCTTTCTCACTCGCAGACTGCTCCCCTCCGGCTGTGAGTGTCCTCACAGGCAGCGGAGTGGGCTGTCTGGCGGGCGGCAGAATGCTGCCCCCCTAAAAGTGCTGCCTGGTACCCATGGTACCACCCGGTCCCATCATAGGGCCGGCCCCGCTTGTGGCTGTCAGAGACTTGCTGTGCCTCATGGGACTTGTAGTGCTGCAACAGCTGGAGGTCTGTTAATTACATATCCCCAGTATAAATAATCATGTGACTAAAGCCCACTAGAATCATATCAGGATACATTTAGGCTGAATTCATGCATTTTCAGTTGCATTGTCAATAATCATGCACGGTCATTATCAATAGGTTTCAAAACATGAGCTGGTGTAGAATAAAAAAAAAAGAAAAGAAAAACGCATTTCAACGCATAGCACAGAGGTGAACTAACACCAGTTTATATAGGTATTACCCCGTGTATATGCTTTTTCGTGTGTTAAAAAATTCTGTTTTAGGCTGGATTCACACCTATGCAGATTTAGTGCTTTTTGCAGATTTGCACTACAGAACGTGTTCCGTAGGAAACCATGATAAATGGACTGTAGTACAAATCTGAAAAATGCAAAAAGCACTAAAAATGCATAGGTGTGAATCAGGCCTTACTCGGCATAAGGAATTAAGGAGCGATCCTGAAAAAAAAAAAAAAAGAAAGAAAGAAAAAGCAGCAAATGGCATATTTGCATTTAAATGCACTTAAAAGCATATATGCAAAAATTACTGCACTTTAAAAAATAAAAAAATAAATAAAATGTATTTATTTTTAAACAGAGCTTACGCAGCTGTGGGATGGAGATGGAGAACAATGTTCACCTGTGTCCGATTTGTGAAAAAAATAAAACATGCTGAACACTTTAAAGAGCAGCGTTTTGTTCACCTGTGTGCAAGAGCCCCTAACATACTTAGGTGTGAATGGGCCTTCAAAGTGGAGTATAAAGCTGTGTGTTTTTATTTTGCAGTTTTTGTCCATTATTCGCAAATACTCCTTTTTTTTTTTTTTTTTTATAGTAACCAATAATACATTTTTACAAAAGAACACTTGTTAATTCAGCAATTCACAGGTGAGGCAAAGCCTGTGAGAGAGTGAGCGTTGTCACCCTAGGACAGGGAGATTTACTAAAACCGATGCACACAGAATCTGGTGCAGCTGTGCAAGGCAACCAATCAGCATCTAACTTCAAACTTGTCCAAATAAGCTTTGACAATAAAACCTGGAAGCTGGCGATACCCTATTGACTATAAAGATTCAAACTTTTAGGATTCTATAGATTTTAGTGGCGAAGTGGTTAGCACTTCTGCCTGGCAACACTAGGGTTGTTGGTTCAAATCCCAACCATGGCACTACCTGCCTGGAGTTTGCATGTGCAGGTCCTGTATGGGTTTTCTCTGGGTACTCTGGTTTCCTACCACCCTCCAAATACATGCTGGTAGGTTCATTGGTTCCTGTCTAAATTGGCCCTAGTATATGAATGCCAGTTAGGGACCTTACATTGTAAGCTCCTTGAGGGCAGGGACTGATGTGGATGTATAATAAATATGTAAAGTGCTGCGTAAATTGTTGGTGCTATAGAAGTACCTGTAATAAATAAATCCCTTAGGCCAGCCAAGGAGGAGTCGAAAACTGAACGTTCTGTCGATTGAAAATGGTGTATACGATTGTGCCACCATTTGTTTAATATTTTTTTTTTTTTTTTTAAAGTTAAATCCAGCATGTTGTACCAGGAACTTTCGATTGCATCATGCAAATCATGTGTCGCAGTTATTAAAATGATGCAAAAAAAAAAAAAAGAATTTGCGCTCTAATTGCAACTCGTCTATGGACTACTTAAGCCTCGCACACACACTTATGCCACGTACACAAGATCGGTCCATCCGATGAGAACGGTCTGATGGACCGTTTTCATCGGTTAACCGATGAAGCTGACTGATGGTCCGTCGCGCCTACACACCATTGGTTAAAAAAACGTTTGTGTCAGAACGCGGTGATGTAAAACACAACGGCGTGCTGAAAAAAACGAAGTTCAATGCTTCCAAGCATGCGTCGACTTGATTCTGAGCATGCGTGGATTTTTAACCGATAGACGTGCCTACTAACGATCGTTTTTTTCCCCTATCGGTTAGGAATCCATCGGTTAAATTTAAAACAAGTTGGCTTTTTTTTAACCGATGGATAAATAGCCGATGGCGCCCACACACGATCGGTTTGGACCGATGAAAACGGTCCATCAGACCATTCTCATCAGTTTAACCGATCGTGTGTACACGGCCTTAGATTTTCGGACGACCGAACGTCAATTTTTTTGTGGCATGCTAGTCTCATGTCGAAAGTGAGACTAGCAAAAATTTTCTTATGACAGAATTCAACGTCAGAAGTGACGCAACGTGTTGAATAGTTTTGTATGTATTCTTTTGTTTCTGAGCATGCGTAGTCTTGCTCTTACCATTTTTTTTGTACGAAAACCGCACTAATGAAGCGAAAAATGGACGTCGAGCTCACATCCGAAGCGAAATCGGCAGTTGAAAGCACCGTACTAATGCTCTGTACACACGATCGGTTCGTCTGATGAAAACGGTCCGATGGACCGTTTTCATCAGACGAACGTGGGTCCCATAATTTTTTTCCCCCCCATTGGTGAAAAAAAAAAATAGAACCCATTTTAAAATTTTCTGATGGTTAAAAAGCCGATTTAAAAAAAAAAAAAAAAAAAAAAACAATCGTCTGTGGGGAAATCCATCTTTTTTTAAAAATCCACGCATGCTCAGGATCAAGTCGACGCATGCTCGGAAGCATTGAACTTCATTTTTCTCTGCACGTCGTTGTGTTTTTTGTCACCGCGTTGGACACGATCGGATTTTTAACTGATGGTGTGTAGGCAAGACTGATCAAAGTCAGCTTAATCGCATATCTGATGAAAAAATCTATCGGTCCGTTTTCATCGGATAAACCGATCGTGTGTACCGAGAATAAGGATCCAAAAATCAGCAGAGAGCTTGTTGCACAAATTTTTCCATCCGATTTTTCGTATCGTGTGGCCTTAAAATGCAAAAAAAAAAAAAAACGAACGACCAAGAATTTGCGCTCGATTTCAACTTGTCTATGGCCATACGGTGCTTTCAACTGCCGATTTCTCTTCGGATGTGAACTCGGCGTCCATTTTTCGTTTCATTAGTGCGGTTTTCGTACGAAAAAAAAAAAATGGTAAGAGCAAGACTACGCATGCTCAGAAACAAAAGAATACATACAAAACTATTCAACACATTGAGTCACTTCTGACGTTGAATTCTGTCGTATGAAAATTTATACAGGTTTTATACATTTCTGGAAATGGTTCTGAAAACAAACATATCAATACACAGCATTGCAAGGAGGAGCAATATGACATCCTACCAATAAAGAATGCAATCTTTCTGCATTTATTAAATAGCCACCAGTGTTCAATACTCTGCCACTGCCAACATTTTATGGTGCTTTTTGGCAATTCTTAAAACCAAAAACAGAATATTCCAGGGACAGAACTCCAAATCCTGAACAGACAGGAAAAGTCACATGGACATACACAATTATGGGAGATTTCTATTTTTCCTGCTATGTGAATTTGCTGTCTGTGATCTCTATGGACAAGTATTGGAGATGAATACAAATCTAGAGGGGCCACAGCCTGGGCAGGCAGAGTGCTGGAATAGTAATGATTGGAAAGGGACATTCCTCTTATTAAAAACTCTTCTCAGAACATTCTAATAGAACTTTCTTCCCCATTACTCCCTACAGTCAGCTCTTCTGTGAATGGGCTTTACAGAACTCAACTTCATTTATGTGTTACTCTATATAAAGACACTGAATGTCAGGATAATGTATTATATTATCAGGCAATTGTTTATAATATATATATCATGATATATATATATATATATATATATATATATATATATATATATATATATATATATATGTGTGTGTGTGTGTGTGTGTGTGTGTGTGTGTGTGTGTGTGTGTGTGTGTGTGTGTGTATATATATATATATATATTTGTAGGTGTATTATTTAAGATGTAGATAGAGCATGCATTACACACACACACACACACACACACACAAAGAGGGACCATGTACATCTTTCTATAAAATGATCATATACATTTCTATAGAAGGATTATATACAGAGGGATCATACACATTTATAAAATAAGGATCATGTACATGTTTCTATAGAAGGAGCATATACATTTCTATAGGAAGATAATGTACACATATCTAAAAGGGGGATCATATACACATTTTTATAGAGGGATACATATTTCTATAGAAGGATCATGTACACATTTTTATAGGAGTATAATGTACACATTTCTGAAGAAGGATCATGTACATGTTTCTATAGAAGGAGCGTACACATTTCTATAGGAGGATAATGTACACATATCTAAAGGGGGACACATTTTTTTATAGAGGGATACATATTTCTATAGAAGGAGCATGTACACATTTTTATAGGAGTATAATGTACACATTTCTGAAGATGGATCATGTACATATAGAAGGAGCATACACATTTCTATAGGAGGATAATGTACACATATCTAAAGAGGGATCATGTATATATTTCTATAGAATAATAATACATAGAGAGATCATGTACATTTTTATAGAGGGATTAAACGCCTATTTAGTTGGTTCATACACATTTCTATAGGAGGATAATGTACATAAATCTAAAGAGTAATCATGTACATATTTCTATAGAAGGTTCATATACATTTCTATATAAGGAAAGAACATTCATATTTCTATAAAGGGATAATAGACATTTTTTTTTTTTTTTTAAGAAGGATCATCATGTACACATTTCTATAGAAGGATCATACACATTTCTATAGAAATCATACACATTTCTATATAGAAATCATACACATTTCTATATAGAAATCGTACACTTTTCTATATAGAAATCGTACACATTTCTATAGAAGGATCATACACATTTCTATAGAAGGATCATACACATTTCTATATGGGGGATCATACACATTTCTATAGAAGGATCATACACATTTCTATAGAAGGATCATACACATTTCTATAGGGGGATCATACACATTTCTATATGGGGGATCATACACATTTCTATAGAAGGATCATACACATTTCTATATAGGGATCATACACATTTCTATATAGGGATCATACACATTTCTATAAAAGGATCATATACACGTTTCTATATAGGGATCATACACGTTTCTATATAGGGATCATACACATTTCTATATAGAGATCATACACATTTCTATAAAAGGATCATATACACGTTTCTATATAGGGATAATACACGTTTCTATATAGGGATCATACACATTTCTATAGAAGGATCATACACGTTTCTATATAGAGATCATACACATTTCTATAGAAGGATCATACACGTTTCTATAGGGATCATACACATTTCTATATAGGGATCATACACATTTCTATGGAGGGATGTATATGGGATGTAGCGGCTGTCTGTCTTCAGGAAGCCCGGGGACGGACATGACACCGAGTCCCGCTCTAATCCTCCCGGTAGTCCCGCTCTCAGTGCCCGGCTCTCCGCACACTCCCCCACCGACAGGGGAACATTTTCCTAATCCACAATGATCCCTCCCGGTGTGATCGGGGCTGTGTGCGGGACGGGATCGGTCTGGGAGTACGGGGCCGTTTATTAGGAGAGGATTGTAGGGAGCATTGGTCCGACATTTCCATAGAAGAGTACCGGAGAGATATTCCAGGAGCACACAGTTCCCAATGTCATACAAAACACCACTGACTAATATATATATATATAACTCTACATTACACACAAATATAGAGGTACTAAATTACAGGATTTGTACTATTCGGGTAATTACCTAATAGTGTGCAGATTTTATTTCCCCCATTCATATATAAACGCATGATAAGAAGATTTTTAATCCACTTCTACATTTCTTTATGTGAGATACATAAAACATCCTATATCTTGCACTAAACTCTGATACAGAATATTCCTAAATGCAGGGAAAAATGTAAAATAAAATAAAAAAAATAAAAAGTGTCAGTTATTTCGTTCTATAAGAACTGTATGGATCTATCCGCCCAGACACACACCGGCTCTCCCATAAGGGTACATGTGTATTGTACCATGCAAGGATGCCCATATAAATGTATAGATTATAATAAAAATATCTAAATAATAATAATAATAATAATAATACATATCTAAATAATAATAATAATAAATCTTCAACACACGGAGACAGTTAGGAGCCGATATACAAATCTCTCACACATATTAGATGTAGATTGAAATATTGCGGTATACAATCTCATTAATATATACTATATTTTGTACAATATTGATGTACTTGCACGCATTACCTTACACTGTATATTGTAGCAAATAGCTATAATGTAGTACAATGTAGATGGGCGAGAGTTAAATTCTTCACATAATTGTGCAATTATTATTGGCTTCAACCGCGGCCCAGATTATACGGAACATTTTATAGAAAATAAATAAGATGATGGCAGCATTACATGACCATTGCGATCAATTATTATTATTATTAGTATAAAGGTTAATCGTTATTATTGCAATGCCGCCATCATACCATCCGATATAAGGTATATTTAATTAATAACAGCAACATACCCATACCAAGCTGTATAATTATTTATGTAATCGTTCTAAAAAAAAAAAAAAAAAATAATAATCTGCTAATGCAAGAATAAATAGTTGTTACCCCATAACGACCATTCTGTAATCAGATTGTTGAGAAATCAGTTGGCACGCTGGTGGCGCTATTAAAATCATGTATATTATTATTATTATTATTATTATTATTATTATTATTATTATTATTTCTACTATTCACTAAGTGGCTGCTAAATATAAAACCCATCAGCCAGTCAGGGATTACCCCTATAAGCCATTAAATTGATATCTCAAGACCATAGTGATCAGTTTTTACCCCTAAGACCCATTTAGTATCCGCTGTTTCTAGAGATCATTCAACATCAGTTGTAACCCATAAAAAAAAAAAAAAAAAAAATACAAAAAAAAAAAAAAAAAAAAAAAGCACAACAAACACTATTAAACATAATTTTTTTTTTATTTTATCTTACAACCATTTAGCATCAGGTATTGCCCCCAATAACTCAGCATAGCCCCTAGCGATCATTCAGCGTCAGGCATTATGGTAACCATACAGCATCAGTTATTGCCCCTGGTCATCATTCAGCATTAGGTATTGCCCCTGGTAATCATTCAGCATCAGGTATTGCCCCCTAGTAATCATTTAGCATCAGGTATTGCCCCCTAGTAATCATTTAGCATCAGGTATTGCCCCCTAGTAATCATTTAGCATCAGGTATTGCCCCCTAGTAATCATTCAGCATCAGGTATTGCCCCTATAGTAATCATTCAGCATCAGGTATTGCCCCCTAGTAATCATTCAGCATCAGGTATTGCCCCCTAGCAACCATTCAGCATCAGGTATTGCCCCCTAGCAACCATTCAGCATCAGGTATTGCCCCCTAGTAACCATTCAGCATCAGGTATTGCCCCCTAGCAACCATTCAGCATCAGGTATTGCCCCCTAGTAACCATTCAGCATCAGGTATTGCCCCCTAGTAACCATTCAGCATCAGGTATTGCCCCTAGTAACCATTCAGCATCAGGTATTGCCCCTAGAAATAATTCAGCATCAGGTATTGCCCCTAGTAATCATCCAGCATCAGGTATTGCCCCTAGTAACCACACGGCATCAGTTATTGCCCCTAGTACCATACAGCATCAGTTATTGCCCCTAGTAATCATACAGCATCAGTTATTGCCCCTAGTAACCATAAAGCTTTAGTTATTGAAACTAGTTATCATTCAGCATCAGTTATTACCCCTAAAAAATATTCAGCATCAGTTATTACCCCTAAAAAATATTCAGCATCAGTTATTACCCCTAGAGACCATTCAGCATCAGCTGTTACCCCTAGAGACTATTCAGTTGTTACCCCTAGTGATCATTCTCATCAGTCATTGCCCCTAAAAACAATTCAGCATCACATTCTTCAGCATCAGTTGTTGCCATTAGAGACCATTCAGCATAAGATGTTATTCAACATAATTTTTTTCCCTCCATTCAGCATCAGTTATTACCCCCTAGTGACCATTGGGCATCAGTTGTAACCTATAAAACCCTTCAGCATTAGTTGTTACCCCCTAGAGACCATTCAGTAGTCAGTCCTTGCTCCCTTTGACCATTCAGTAGTCAGTCCTTGATCCCACTGGCCATTCAGTAGTCAGTCCTTGATCCCACTGGCCATTCAGTAGTCAGTCCTTGATCCCACTGGCCATTCAGTAGTCAGCGACCCTTCTATTGGACCACGGGGCAGGTAAGTTGGTTGTAGGGTTGGAGTAGTCCCTCTTCCAGTCCCCTCTGGTCAATATAGTTACACAGTACGTCGATCTATACCTCCTGCAGGGGATCTCACCCCCTCCCTGTCCTCCCCATGCCCTGGCAGGGCTCTCTGGGCGCTGTGTGTATGGAGCAGGCTGCAGCAGACCCATACCGAACGATAATTATCCTTTGTCGGTGAAGAAGAGCAGATCCTTTGCCTGCAGCCATCACAGACCCCTCTGCACACCAGTTCCAATTATTTGCCTTTTACTCCATGGCAGCCTGAGCGCTTAATGCTAATTAGCAACATACAGCTTGATTTTCAGCTAGTCTTCCCCCTCACACATGGATGGAGGACTCACATGTTGCTTTTTGTCCTAATGAGAAAATCTTTTTTTTAAAGTCAGGGTCTGTTCAGTTGGTAAAGTGATATCAGTCCATGAAGAGGACTATGGAGGGTCTAATGGGGGGAGATGCCAAGATGCATAGGAAGACTATGGATGCTGAACCCTGGATAGAGAGGTAGGGGGTGACAGGGTCTCTTTAGCTGCCCTGTGGCTAAGTTCTGTTCTCTATAGCTAGCAACCAGTCCTCTAGGTGTGTTGGGTAACTACAAGTCCCAGCAGGCAGCACCAGCCAATCTAAAAATCATACTTGCCTTAGTACATCACTGACCAGATCAGGCTTTCTGACTTGTTGCTGCATGCTTGTTCCAGGGCAGTGCCCAAAATATTAAAGAGACAGAGACAACCAGGCAGTGCTGGGGCAAGGTTATCTAGAGCCAAGGATGAACATGCCAACTTGCACCCCCCAATGTGTATGAGCTTTATGTGCCAGCAAAAATCCCACCCCAAAACTGAGTACTAAGCTGCATGTTATCACCCCTAAGCATAAATCCCCCCTTCTCCCAGTACACCTGCCCCCCTGCTCAAATCCCCAATGTCAGCACAAATCTTTGCACACCCCCCCCCCCCCCAAATTCCTCCACCAGAAATGCCTCCCCCCAACACAAATTCTCTGCTCCGAAGCATAAATCCCCCCTTCTCCCAGTACACCTGCCCCCCTGCTGAAATCCCCAATGTCAGCACAAATCTTTGCACCCCCCCACCCAAATTCCTCCACCCGAAATGCCCCCCCCCCAACACAAATTCTCTGCTCCGAAGCATAAATCCCCTCTTCTCCCAGTACACCTGCCCCCCTGCTCAAATCCCCACTTTCAGCACAAATCTTTGCACCCCCCCCCCCAAATTCCTCCACCAGAAATGCCTCCCCCAACACAAATTCTCTGCTCCGAAGCATAAATCCCCTCTTCTCCCAGTACACCTGCCCCCCTGCTGAAATCCCCAATTTCAGTACAAATCTTTGACCCCCCCCCCCCAAATTCCTCCACCAGAAATGCCTCCCCCCAACACAAATTCTCTGCCCTGAAGCATAAATCCCCCCTTCTCCCAGTACACCTGCCCCCCTGCTTAAATCCCCAATGTCAACACAAATCTTTGCACCCCCCCCCCCCCAAATTCCTCCACCAGAAATGCCTCCCCCCAACACAAATTCTCTGCTCCGAAGCATAAATCCCCCCTTCTCCCAGTACACCTGCCCCCCTGCTGAAATCCCCAATTTCAGCACCAATCTTTGCACCCCCCCCCCCCAAATTCCTCCACCAGAAATGCCTCCCCCAAGACAAATTCTCTGCTCCGCAAAACCCCGCCCCCCCCTAAGTACACCCCCCCAAATTTACCCTCTTGGCACAAATACCCCCAATTATTTCTACTAGCACAACCCCCATCCCCTCCAAAAAAAACTCTACTCTTACACAATTCCACTCCCGCCTCATCCAGCACAGACCCCCCCAAATCCCCCCCCTTTCAACACCAATCCCCCCTAAATCACCACTCCCAGCACACCCGCCCAAATTTCTTCTCCTAGAACAATTCTAACCCCCTGCTGCCCACCAAATTTCCCCTACCAACACAAATTCCCTCCCCCCCCCAATCTTCTTGCAGCGGCCCCATCCTCACATGATGCCACAGTGCTCAGGGCAGCTGTCCCTCCTGCCCACCCCTTGTCCCAGCCAGGGAACCAGCAGTTTCAAAATGGGGTTAGCAGTGACAGCCCCTTAATTCCTCCAGTACTGGTTCTCTTTAATGATAGGGGTACCAAGCTGCTATAGAGCCAAGGGTATGCAAAGTAATAGTACAGCCGCGTTTCCATTTGGGGCCCATTCACACATATTGGGACGGTAACACACTTGTTTCTTTTGCATTGTGGTGTCACAATTATTTAGAATGCCCTATAGGGAAAAAAAAGGAAGCAATCAGCAAGGCTGGCTTTGCCCTGTGGTAGTGCGCAATGCGTTGCAGTGCCTTTCATTTTAAATGGTACCTTAACGCATGTGCGTCATGGCGTATAAAAGGTTTGCTGTGTGCTGCATTGCAAAAAAAGGATCAGGTCCAGTTGTCGCCTGTTGCTTGAAGCTCGTAAAATTATGTGAGCGTCTTTGGGGCAGAACTGTGCAATGGTATTGGGAGCAGCAGAAAAACGCTTGGCAAACGCGCTTATGCGTATTTTTCAGGAGCTCCCATCTAAAGGTCTAATGGGGCCAAAAACGCACAATTTTGCCCCTCAACAACAAGGTGTGCATACGACACTGCCAAAAAAAAGCCTCTGGGTACACTCATACTCATGCCGCGTACACACAATCATTTTTCGGCATGAAAAAAACGTTGTTTTTCAAAAACGTAATTTAAAATGATCATGTGGGGGCTACACATCATTTTTCAGGTTCTGAAAAATGACAAAAAAAAAATTCGCACATGCTGCATTTTTTAACGTCGTTTTAAACAATATCGTTTTTCGGGTTGTAAAAAATGATCGTGCGTGTGCTAAAACTACGTAAAAAACCCGCGCATGCTCAGAAGCAAGTTATGAGACGGGAGCGCTCGTTCTGGTAAAACTACCGTTCATAATGGAGTAAGCACATTTATCACGCTGTAACAGACAGAAAAGCGCAAATCGTCTTTTACTAACAAGGAATCAGCTAAAGCAGCCCAAAGGCGAATGGAACTTCCCCTTTAGAGTGCCGTCGTACGTGTTGTACGTCACCGCGCTTTGCTAGATCATTTTTTTTAAAAACAATGGTGTGTGGGCAACGTCGTTTTAATAATGAAGTTGAAAAAACATTTTTTTTTTTTATGCTGAAAAATGATTGTGTGTACGCGGCATAAGAGTAAGGGGGGGGGGGGGCTAAGATGGTAGGATGTGCTGCGGACTGTATAAACACGCACACTTGTAATGCCCAGGTGCTCATGTTCATGTGGTGAAGGAATGCAGTCCCCAGTGCTGGCACATTCAGGGTAAAATGCCAACTGACCAAAAAATACAACCTGCCTGTCAGTTTTTTTGCATGGTATGTGGATTATTTTACTGCCTCAGGGCTTGTTCTCATGTGCCACAACCCTGGCTACCCCTCTGAAAAGGGATCCTTGGCTGATCGCTTTTCAGAGCACAGTTGACCGGCACCGGGGGAGGCAATATGTCGCATCTCCCCACCTGTTTTATGTTTGGGTTCACACTGATGCGATGCAAGAAATGCACTGGAATCGCTGCATCGCACTGCATAGCAACCGCACTGTGTTCATGCGATCTGTTGCTGGCGTCATTTAACAGTTAACGACAAAGCCAAAAGCAGGTCACAGAACGCAGTGCGTTTGCTAGAGTTGAATCGCATGGGTATATGAACACTTGTGCGATCTGATTCCAGTGCAGCAAAAAAAAGTGCCTGTTCCCTTTTCATGTAGATGCAGTGCGATCTGAGCCATGCAAAACGATGGGCTCAAATCGCACCATACAGAATCGCATGTGATTTGCACAGGAATGCGGTGGTGCAATTGCTGTGTGCAACACGTCGGTGTATACTCAGGCTGAAATATAAAAAAAACCTGAACTGCTGCACCACAATCGTGTGCCTTGCATGCAGTTGCAGGGTGGCCCCATTAACTGTAAAGGGCCGCGTTCAGTACTGCCCACCACATGCAATAGGGGTTTAATTTCTTGACGTAAGCATGGCATCTGTACAGCCCTGAGCAACTGCATGTTGGAGAGAGGGCGGTAAAACTGCAACTCAATTACCTACTCTTACCGCCCCCCTGGCCGCACATTTGAATGAGCCATTTCTATTGAGCTCCAACCTCTTAGTAAGCGGTTTAAAGAGTATCTCTAGACAAAACCACACTGTTCATGCCCCATTGAGTACATTTCCCTTCACTTCCTATCCTGGGGACACAACAGGAAGTCAGGAAATCTCGCGCTGCACTTTCTCCCGCCAGGCGCTGCATTTTCTCTCCCGCCAGGCGCTGCATTTTCTCTCCCGCCAGGCGCTGCATTTTCTCTCCCGCCAGGCGCTGCATTTTCTCTCCCGCCAGGCTCTGCATTTTCTCTCCCGCCAGGCTCTGCATTTTCTCTCCCGCCAGGCGCTGCATTTTCTCTCCCGCCACGCGCTGCACTTTCTCGCGCCACGCGCTGCACTTTCTCCCGCCGGCTTGCATGTCCCACTAGATGACATCAGAGGTGGGGGCAGCAGTTATTCAACCCAACTGAAGGCAGATTGCATAAAAGTGCCCATTCACGTTTTAAAGCTTGGTTCACATGTATACGAATTTGGATGCCTTTTGACCCGCATTCAATTCGCATGTCATGTGAACTGGAAGCCTTCTCTATTGAGCCGGTACACACATCTGCGGGCTGGCCACGGTTTCTCTTTTAAAAAGAGTCTTGTGCATTTTTTTAGTCCGGTTCAGGTCCGATTTACAGCAAAAATTTGCACCTGAACCAGTGAACCAAACTGCACTGGACAGGACTCCTTTACAAAAACGCGTCCGGACAGTGGCGGTGCATCCATAAAGGGCGCATGGGTGCCGCCCCCTCTCTCCTGCCACCCGTCTATC